>NC_057685.1:10653279-10673975 GCF_014466175.1 Vespula pensylvanica | reverse complement strand
AACGAACGAACGAACGAACGAACGAACGAACGAACGAACGAACGAACGAACGGGTGGATGGACGAAAGAAAGAATAAACATACGCCTCCATCGTCGAGTCTTTCGAAGATCGCGATCGCGCTCTGTTCGTGTACATTGTACACGACTTCCACATGCTATATTCAAAGACTGAAATAGAAGACTCGTCGAGTTATTTTTATACTATGTGGCTACTGTCATATCTTAACATACTACATGCGATAAACATTAAAATTAGATCATAGAATTTTGAAAAATTAATGAATTATCGCGCGAAATGATAAAAGAGTGCGAATCGTCGTTAAAGATAGGAAAGAGGACGACAAACGCAAGGAAGTAGCATCAGTTTTCGTATTAACATTATTACGAGTCAAATCGAAGAAAGTTAATAATCAACGACGATGTCTGCGTGGGTCACGAAGAAATTGTATTGTCAATGGGTGGTCGAGCACGATAGAGCCAAGCCGAACGAGAAGAACTCGTGAGGGTTCCTTTTCCTTCAACGAACGAAGGCAGGACTTCTCGGGCACATAATTAGCCAACATCTATCAGCCTGGAGCTATCAGCTCTGTATCCAAGCTCGAAACCACCCTCGAGTCAACGACGTAAGCAGCATTTTCTATCTTTTTATGGACATAAGTGATCGGCCCGATAAGATTCGGAGAATTTCTCGAGTGCATACGTAATACCTTTTACATAAGGGAAAAGGGTGGTCTCTACTTCCATACTCGATATTTATGAATCTCTGTATTGGAATTTTATTCCTTTCTTAAGTCCGATGTTAAATTCTTTGCGCGGTATGTATAAAGCGATTCGACTTATCAATTTAAAGTGAATCATCAGTTTCAATTTTTTTATCCCGAATACATACATACATATATACTGGCTTACGAAGAAAAGTTCTTTCGATTTTTAAATCGCCTGAGGGCCTAGCACGCGCACGTTACAGCGTGGATCTTTAAAATCGGATATGCTGTCAGAAGTATGTCATGAGTTTGAAAGATACGACGTTAAAAATGCGGCACGAGTTGTCATTGCATGCCATACGTATCATTGTATCTTACGGTGTGATTCTATTTTGATCGCCGATAAACTGTTCCGTAAACTAACATGCATCGCATTACATTTCAGAAGAATTATCAACCATTTGGAGCAATCCGATCGAAATCACGAGGGAAGATATAATTCTCTCTAACGTCTTCGAGAGAACAACCAGTCCATTTTTCTCTCGTCTAAAACTGGCTCCAATTTTGTTTCATAATTCCGCGACACGCGATTTGGTCAAACGAATCCTCTTTCGGTCGGAGCGAATCCAGGAAACTAATTATTTTGTCAGCTGCATTTTGCCATTTCAATGCCGGAACTTCGACAGGTGAACGTTCCGACTGATTTCTCATCCGTCAAACGTTCTGTCCCTCAAAGGCTCGAAACATTGATTCCTCGTTTGACGAAACTTCGCTCTTCGCGTGCTTTGATATTGGTTTATCTCGTGCGGTTGGCAGGATGAAATAAAAAGAGTGTATTCCACGGTACCGTTTCAAATTAAATCTATCGAGCACATATAGGACACATTCTACCTTGCGTTTGTTCGGACAAGCGTAACGTTAGAATTTTAACGTAGAATTGTAACGTTGCAAAACGAGTCGTTCTTCGTCTTTTCTTCACCCAGCTCCAATGTTTCATTTTTCATCATTATACAAACTACCTCTTTTTATGCTAGGAAATGGCGTTGTTTTGATAAAGATAAGAGAATGATTGATTCCATGACTCAACGCTCGTGCGTTCAGCAATTTTATAGTACAACGTCTTTGTCGATGCATTCGTACACAAAGTTTCAATTTTCTTTAATTTTTTCCAGACTACTGCTATTCGTCTAGAAAGACAAAAGAAATAAAGAACACCTACTTCTCATATCGTGTTTAACGCGAACTAGACGAAGAAATAATTGTGAAATTGTCGAGCGATGCAACAATGTCAACGGTTGAAGGGCAACGACTACGAGCTTTAATTATCGTTTCAACTATAGAGAAGTCGCAGCATGAATACTAAGGGAATGACAGTGCTGGTTTATCAGATCGGAAGAGATACAGTAGTACTTCCTCGAAGCGATTGCTCTTGACACCTGCGGCCAATCAAGTTCGAAAGCGCGTTATTCAGAGAGTAAATTACTCGGACTACTCTTGCTTTGTGACTGACTTGTCGTAATTTAACGTATGCGTATTTATCGAATCGTTTTTCCGATGATAATTCAAACCTTCAACAAAGAACGAATTAATTAAACGTTGCATACAAAATGTCAAAGACTATAGTAGCGTCTTTCAAGTAATTTTGAAAATTACAAGTATCTATGACCGATCAGAAAGTATTTCTTTCAAAAGATTAACAATGATCAGTGACAAAAGAAGTACATACAAGTGTCTTCAAAATAAAAGAGCTATCAAGAGATACAAAGTTGAAACGAAATTTACGAGTCGATCAAATATCTCGCCGGCGGAGTTGCACCTGCGGGCACGAGATCATGAGCAAAAACACGGACCGAAATATTCGTGCCGTGAGGCAATCTAGTGCCTTCGTACATACACTCACGTGGCATACGCTCCCGTGAATCCTTTTGCGGACGGACCACGAGCATTTACCATAATTCATGTTAATTGTCCTCAGCACGCGTGCACCTGTTTCAAATCCCACGCGTTTTGATTGCATTTTGCATTTGTAGAAACGTTTCGCACGTTGGATACAAATCAAAGAAATTACACTCGTACTTCAAATGAAAAGGACTCGTTGTTCGTTCGGCAAAAGTAGAGAGAGAGAGAGAGAGAGAGAGAGAGAGAGAGAGAGAGAGAGAGAGAGAGAGAGAGAGAGAGAGAGAAGACTTCTTTAATAAAATGGAGATGCAACAATTTTATTATACAATCTCTTGGGAGGCGATAATGGTTGCCTTCTGCAACCATAAAAGGATCGTGTAGGTAACACCGACTATATGGTTTATATACATGAACAAGAGAGAACGAGAGAGAGAGAGAGAGAGAGAGAGAGGGAGAGAGAGAGAGAGAGAGCAAAAGAAGAGAGTGTATGTGCATATCGGTAACACACTGATTCAATACGAGCCGCTGGTTGCTCGTTTCCTTTTCACGTGGTCCGCAACAATGCCACGTGGCAGCGCGTGCCGCAAACTAAAAAAGACCCTTCGTGCTCTCTCGAGACCAAGTTCAGTTACTGGCCGAATATAATTAACCATCAGTTTTGGATTTCTTCGGAGAAGAAATTCTCCACACTCAGACGTGCTGGCGAGCTCGAATGGACCGGGACACGACAACGATATAGAATAGCTCATGAGGGACGCGAAGAGCCTAGAAAAAGGCGGAATACATTTCGTAAATCGATTAACTCGCATAAAAAAGAGAAATATGAGTCACCGTTTTGGTATAGATCCCTCATGCGGTGTGGAAAACAAGAATGGCGATAACAGGAATCGTGGATACCAAACGGTATCGTTTACGTGGTGAGAGCCAGACACGCCCGTTCCCTATGAAAATAAAAAAGATAGTATTAACGATGGCTTTTACGATGTATAAAACGATTCATCCGAGCTTAGAAGTCTGAATATCTCCTTCGAAAGGCTACCAAGAAAGAGAGAGATGAAGGTTGTCTGACTTTCACGAAAGTGAAACGCGAATTATTGGCTAGTTAGATGTCCCTTTTTTGAGCTCGTAAACAAGCTTCTCGATACACATCGCCTATGTAGACGACAGGACAGCTGGCTCAGAGGCGATCTTGATTTAATTAGCAAAGTAATTGCAGGGTCGAATCTTTCGATATCGCTCAGGGGGACGTTGACGGCTTGATTGAAACGTTCCCTGAAAAAAATAATCCAATTTGGGCTGGGCGGTAGTTAGAGTGCTAATTGCGTATAATCTTAAACCCCGAGAGCTATAGTGCATCGATGCGGTTGGCGCTCGCGCGATATACTTTTCGCTCTTTAAAAGTCCGATTTTGACGCTTCCATCTGATCCACCTCCTTCTTGTTCTTTTCCTTCTCTTTTTATTTTCTCCGAACGCAACTACTAAAAGTATTCTCGGATGAACCGCTCGAAGGGACCCAAATAACGAAAGCGAAGGAAATGAAGCGACTCTAACGACGGAATTCGATGTAGTTGGTGTTCGTGAAAATAGAATGATATTTGCCAGAAGAGAGAAGCCACCGTGAGAAAATATGACAAAGATGAAAAGTATGGGGTAATAACAAATGACAGAATATAAGACAGTAAAGTATGAATAAAATAAGAACATGAGGAAATAGAATTATGTTCGATCAAAATAAGTCGATAAATAAATGAACAAAAGATCTGATCATTAATGCAAATGTTAAACATAAAGAAAGACAAGATGTGCGTCGTCGCCTTACTCGAATAATTTGTTCGATTAATTAATCAAAACCACTCGTGCTCGCAAAAAAGAAACGATACGTAATCGAGATTGCTTCTACTCTCGATTCAACGAGGAGCATTCTACGAGCTGTACTCGAGTTCGAACGAGTGGTGAAGCGCGCTTAATAGTACCTTTCGATAAACAACGCTACCCTTCGCCCGCTTAGCAAACAAAACACACTCCTCGTGCACGTGCAAAGCTAAAATCATGATACTGTAAGCCCCACTTTTGTTACGTGAAGAAGTAAGTGCTCGAGGAGATTCCGGTTAAAAAGCGTTAACGTCGTAACGAAGCTAGCGCGACGTATTATTCGAAACGATTTCATTTTGCATTTCATTTGATATAACGCACATGTTCTCAGGAATTTCGTTAACGATATCTCGATATTGACGGAGATTGGGGCGGAAGTAAATGATGTACCTATGTAGAAAGCGATACTACGGTATTCCAAAACCGTTCAAAATATTTGCAAATTTTCGCGAAATGCTGTACCTCCCTTTTCTCTTCGTACCGCGTTATTAATAAAATAATTGTTACATTATGTCATAAAATGCATTATTATATTTCAACGCTCTCACACCAGAACACGTACATACATTTAATTGCATTTATCCTGGAAAGCGATGGGTGCGCTGATGCGACATCCACCTCTCCTCATCGGTTTAAATTCAAGCCGAAAATTAAACAAAGAGCAAAACTATTGCGTTTTCTCACTAACTCGACGACAAACACCGTCGGATTGGTTTAATTCGAGCTACGCGAGCTCGCATCGTTTAATCATTGCTCTTAATTATCGGTCAGCCCGATCAAACGAAGAGACTTTATACTGTCGATTATTATTTTCGAATAATGTAACTGAGAAAAATGGTTCGTGTTAAGCAAAGATTTCGGAGTTCTACTTCCCATTTTCGGATATATATGCTTGAGCAGGAAGCCGCTCAAGGCGTCGTTCGCCTCGGGGGTTCCATGGCCCTCAAAAATAACCAATAAACGGCCAATAAAAACAAACCGTTAAATGGTCGGAGTTACGCTCTCGCGAGTAAAAGAGCTACCGGTTAATTACAGGTCTAATGCCGGCACCGCAACCCAGCGTACGGCCCAACGCACGGCCAAACATAACCTGGAACCTTAATAGATCTGCTTTTCGTCGAGTTTGCGCCTTTTCTTCGTACTTTAATCCCATAGTTGAACTTTCTCAATAAAAATGTACATTTATTCAATATTTACAGAAGATATGATGTTATGAAGATTTATTATATAAAAATTTGTGTCTACTAAAATAATATATGTAAAATGTACAAAGTTTTGCTAGAAAGACGTATTTTTCTTCTAAGATTTTTCACTTTTCTTTAGTTTCAAGGAGCGGGTTCGAATGGCGGACGTGTGTATCTATTTAACACGGCTCATTTCTCATCAATTTCGCTAGCCTTCACGAATTAAGGGCCGACAGGTTGATTTCGGCGAAGGAGGAAGCGCGATTCCCAAACGGAGGCTCTTTCAGGAGTCGTGTGTTCGCCACGGGGGTCGTATCCCGCAGGGCTTCAACACCGACACCTTTGCCCCTCTTTATCGTTCTCTCTCTTATTTTCTACTCCCCCCCCCTCTCTCACTCTCTCCTCTCTCTTTCCTATAAACGCATGACGGATGTGCTCCCGCAACAGAGCTACTTTCGAATCACAAATATATATAGATTTGATGCCTACTTCGTGTTCAAGAATGTGAATACGTTTATTTTATATAATTGGCTGCTATGAGAGCGAAGCTGAAACAAATTCTAACGATACCTGTATGCGACCTTTCAACGTGATTTTTTAATTCGAAAATGACGAAGAAATCGACGTGGGATGTTCCTTCTGAGAGGATGCATTGCTCGAATTTTTTTTATGGAGATATTTAAATAGAAATATAAGTAAGACGAATATCGGTAACTGGTTTGACCGCGGTAGCGTATAAAATGGAAAGGTACGATACGCGGGGCGTTAATGAATTGATTAAAAAACGAAATGAATCACGTTGCTGAAACTCGCCACTAAAAACTCATTAAGCTAAAGATTCACCGGATGATTTATCATGAATTATCGTACCAACTACCTGCACTGTAGACACAATATTAAACAGAGTGAGATATAATTTATTAGAAGGGTCTCAATGTCGTGCGTTGGAAAAACAATCGTGGCTCAAGAAATTCTACTCCGTCTGCATCGACTTATACGAAGAAACAAGGAAGATGGATATTACATTATCGTCAATACGATTTCCTTCTTAACGATTCCAGGACATTTCCAATAATAAAAAGCATTCACGAAAAAATATATAGGAGATACACAACTTTTGGTTCCATCAAGCGACGATAAATCCCCGTTACCAACGCGGTAAGTATCGCTGGGTCGGTTATATATCACCACAGGTTGCTATACAACAATATTTTATAGCTGTTTTAATAAATGTTTTTCTCGGTGAAAAGGCACCGATGTAGCAGCACCTTGAACATTGACGCATGACCGTGTTATATCGATGCCCGCGTAAGAGCATCAACACACATACAGACTTATTTACACACATAGACACGCATACACAGTTACATCTTTTCGTATCTCAAACGCTTTTACTGTAAACTCGATGCTCAAAAATTCTGATAAATAACTCTCGATAAGTCACATGATGTTTTCGGTGCGTTACGTTTTCTTCGTCGTCGAAGATGCTCTTCGAACGAAATTGAATTAAAATTGATCTTCCGATAAAAACGGGAAACATACTTACCTATATAGAAATCTCGTTAAGAGGCCGATGAAAATTCATGCCTAACAAATAAATTCTCACTTTTTACGGGAATTATACTAGTAGTCGACAGAAAGTATTCGCCCATCTCGCGAATATTTCTTATTCTGTTTTGCACGGATGCCATCCTACGAAATAGTGCGCTACGCAGGTATATCCGTTAAACGACTCGTTAATTGTATTTTTAGGGGGCTTCCTACGAGAGCTTTCGGTTCCTAATTTACCGACTCGCCCGTTTGGTTTATAGGGGCCCGATGTAACATTTATAGTATAACCGACACCACACCTCGTTAAATCAAAGGACTGGAATATGCTTATAGCTACACGTCCCACTAAGAATTATAACCAAACGAGAGAAGAGAAAGAGAGAATGCTATCTCTCTTTTTTTCCCGATCGAAACCACCGGCACTGCTAGACCAACGACGGACCATCGATAGAGTTACCATTACTATTATTTCATTTTCTCTTATAAAAAAACGCACGAATGGTAGCAAAGAGAAATTTCATTTTGTTAGATTTATATATTTAGAAACACGTCAGATAATTTTGATAACGTTCTGGGCCTTTTCATTCAAAAGTTCGTATATTCTATTACGTCATCACGTTCGAGATAGACTATAAGATACGTTAAAACTCATTCGGTTTTTTTTATCGCTTTTTATGTTGAACATCCATAAATCTCATTTTGAACCAGATGAAGAATACACCTTTGGGAATGTTCGCAACCTTAGCGTACGTTGCACCTTCGAGTTTTATACTTTATTAGGTCACCCTGTACAGAAGTTCGCGGAACGAGTGGGAGCTCGAAGAAGACGGCGTTGTAAGTCGGAGGAAGTAGAAAAAGGAAGAGATCTTCGTTGAGTCGTGGAAGATACGAGAGAGAGAGAGAGAGAGAGAGAGAGAGAGAGAGAGAAGAGAGCGTCAGCCATATGGACTTATCCGGCCAACGTAGTCCGAAAATAATAAATCTCTGAACGTGCTGCGGGATTATTAAAAGAGTCTCTGGCTCGTTCTCTCCCCCTACGTTTGAAAAGGGGGAGAGCCCATGTAGAAGAGAAACAAAACGCATTACCGTTTCTTAATGAAGCTGAGGGATACGAACGAGCCGAGGCAACGAACGAACGAACGAAAGAACGGTGCAAACAGTATCGTGTGGACGGCTCGACGAACGAAGGAACGAAGCACCGAACGGACAGACGGACACGGACATAGAGGACGGATAGACGGACGGACCGACGTTCAGAACTAATTGGAGCCACGAGATGTTAAGAGAGCGAAAGAGGGAGAGGGAGGGAGAGAGAGAGAGAGAGAGAGGTGTTCCTGGTGGACCTTTCACGAAAAATAAAGCAAAAAATAGAGAAGGGGACGCGTACGGCGACGAGCGAATATCCACATTAATGACCGCTTCGTCCATCGGTCGTTCGTTTGCTTAACGATATTGCATCGAGACGCCTTACGCGTCACGGTCGCGTCGATGTACTTACGCACGCGGATACTCTATCTCTATCTCTCCCGTTCTTTTTCTCCATCAGCTTCTATTTATTTGTTTGAGTTCCGCACACTAACGTAATTTTATTCTCGACGATACGAAGACCTGCGCTTGATTACGGCTTTAATCATCGACTTGCGATTATTCGATATATGTGCCTTTTTTAATTAATTTTCGTAGATAGATCATAAATGTTTGTTCTTTCGTATGTTATTTGATGAAAAATAATAGTAAGAAAAAGAATGGATTCTCAAAAGTGGAACACCAAGAATATTATTGCAAAATACGGACTGACAAAAGCAAACGGGCTTTTGTGTTCGAATATTACATGGAAACGGTCTATGATAATATTTTAATACCTATTTTTAAGTGCTCACAAATTATAGTCATCTGGGGCTTACGACAAAAGCGGCATTAGCATGCTTCTACGATGAAATCTCGACTGCCCTCGTATCATTATCGAATTATGCTCCTTTTAAGATTCTAATCGAGCTAGAACGATTCGTCTATGCGCACGCCCACGATTTCGTAACTTTTTCTTCTTTTTCCTTCTGTTCGAAAGAAAGTACAGCTGTGGGCAGAAAAATATGAGAAAAATTCGAGAAAGTTCGTAAATAACAATTGTAGAAATTAATCTCCGCGTTGAATCTGTTTTTTCTTCGATTCGTACGTGTTGTAATCGGTCAGGAGGTCTCTCTCGTTTCGACACTTTAAAACGTATATTCCTTCGATTTTCCAGTCGAGTAAGCGTCGCTTGAAGAGCCCTTGTGCGTCTGGCAAAGCGTGCACTATCCTGTTACGCGATCTCTCCCAGGCCGCAATCAAAATTCAAATCACACTTTTACAGTCGGGCATAAAATCAATATTCGCTCTCCAGACGCATCCCTAAATTCTATCGAAAACAAATCAATGCGATTCACGAATTTAAAACCGGTATTATTTCAGACAATTCGCGAGCTTGAGTTTGCACTGGTAACCAGGTTGTCGAAAAGAATAAATAAATAAGAATAAATAAATAACTAAATAAACTTAATCACTAAGATTAATAAAGAGCGAATGAAAGGGGAAACAAAAAAAATAGCGAACCTTGTAGGTTGTATCACTGTTTCGGAGTTTCGCTATTTATCAGATAAATCTCGACGTTATTGCTCGTCCCAACGTCGTTAAAAAATTTCAAGGAGCAATGAAAGCAAGCAGCTGAGCTGAGACTCATCCGTATACGCGCGTTAGCACGAAAAAATAGATCGCCTGACGGTCGTGCAGAGTCCAAAGTATAGCAAAACGAAAAGAGAAGGTTGTTTAGGCATCTGGAATAGTGCCCTTATAAATGGTTTTTCTATATTGCCTCGCGTCTGGCTCGCGTTGGACATGGACATGGGTTACCAGTTCATTTAAATAAGTTAAGGGTCTCGCTTAGTGCCTTAGCGGGTCCATTACAGCTGGGCAAAAGCGGCTAATTACCTGCCTGACGTGAGTTATAAACCCCTCTACGGCCATCGCTCCCATCTTTGAATATTTTTAACCCGATCTCGATTTTTACTATGAAAATGCGATCCATTTGTGCCAGGTCACATTTCTCCTAACATTAATACAAAAATCTACCTCTTCGATTCAAACAAATGTCTCGAAGCGGACAATCTTTTGAACAACTTTCACAATGAATAATTTCGAGCAGTTGGAACTTTATTAATTTATTTTGACGCAGGTGAGTTTACGGGAACGATAATGGCTCAGATCGTCAGATCTTTTCTTTCTCTCTAACAAAAGAAAAACTCGAAAGAAAAATGCACAGGATCGCGCGAGTTAATTTCAACGGGACGTCGAAGGTGCGACAAAAAAATTCGTAAATGAGATTATGTTCGCTGATTATGCAGCTTAGTTTTTTACTGCGGTCGAATAAAATGGCAATCTTCGGGTAACAGAGAGCACGGGAACACGATAAAGCAATCTCTGACAGTTGAAATTTCGTAATAAACGATCGAGAAGGGCGGTACCTTTTGGACAGAAAATTAATCTAGTTTGTCATAACGTGGGCGGGTTAGTTCAAAGTGCCGCTAATGAGAAAAAGGCTGGCCCACGTCCTTCTTATTTGTCAATGGGATCATCGTACCCATGAATCATGGCCAGGAGACGCTCATCTCGATCATAGAAGCGCGTAGTAAAAATTCTATTTTCTTTGTTTTCTAACGATTTTATGTATTTTTAAAGTTCTGCCGTTATATACACTATACTTGCATATTAATTAATATCATTCTTATTCTATAATCAAACAATGAGCGCAAAGTACAATAATTTCAAACAGAAATAAGCAATTCGTCGTGGTTTTTTTTTAGTTTTTTATTATTATTATTTTTTTTTTTTTATAATGTTTCCTCACCCTTCGAACGAGCAAGCTAAACGGCCCTACGGGACTAGTTAGCTTTGGTTAGCGGTCACGGAACGATGCGAACGACACCAGCGACGGACGAGATAGACAGACACTAGGGCGGAGGGAGTCTATTTCATGGTTAATTTGACTAACTCGATTTCACCATCACCATCGTCCCTGTTGCGATCAACTACTACCACCATCACTACCATGGCAATCGAGCATGGGCACTACCACTCTTTAAAAAACCAGAGCATCAAGTTAGATAGGGTAAACTCGATGACCACCCTCCTATTTTCTACCACGCACGGTTCACGAATTTTTCCATTAGAAGGGAAACCGTCTACGAAGTTTCGCAATCTTCAAACCTGACCGTTTTTCTATTTTCCAACGATTAGGAGAAAACAAGAAAGACAAACTTCGCAGAGAACAAAGAAGGTGGTTTAAGCAAACGAAAAGCGACAGTGCAGACATGAGTCGAAGAGTACGTTCGCAAAATGGCTTGTTCCTTTA
Source organism: Vespula pensylvanica (assembly GCF_014466175.1). Lineage (NCBI taxonomy): Eukaryota > Metazoa > Arthropoda > Insecta > Hymenoptera > Vespidae > Vespula > Vespula pensylvanica. The sequence goes on along the minus strand of NC_057685.1, from coordinate 10,662,380 downwards.
TTCGAGTCAGTGCATACACGAGAAACAACGGCGACAATTTTAGGCTTGGCCTTTCAAAGAGAAAGAAAAAGAAAAAGAAAAGGAGAGAGAGAGAGAGAGAGAGACGAGTCGAAGGAGTTGTGAAGCGGCAAGCAGCATGAAGCAGCAACGAAGCACTTTCCTGACAAACCGAACCGGGCCATCGTCGTCAACGTCGTGTCTGCGTCGGCTCTCTCGCTAACAAAAGGAAACATTCTCCGGGAGAAAAATCTCCGGAAAAAGTTGGAAGCAAATATTAGTTGAACACTGGACTAGTCATTATTTCTCTTTGTGCTCGCAAATGCTACTCGCTACGGTGTCTTCCGCAAAAGGGCAGAACAAAGGAGCGTGTCATCGTATAATCCAACCCCTTACCCTTCTTCTAGCCCACCCCCTCGCGTTTCTCCATTCCACCCGTCTGCATCCCTCCTTATTCTCCTCCTTCTTCTCTTCCTCCTATGTTGCTTCCACCGCCGTACTGTCCTTTTCCTTTTTTATGCTCCAGTCTTAATTACTGGAAGCAGAACGGGTTAAAGACTAAAACACAAGCCAACGTTGCTTGACTGATCATGGAGCGTCTCGTTTGACGGCCGTGCCAAATGAAAACGGTCTAGAAAAATTATTATCACTGAAGTTTTTCATTGCAAGTACTCGTACGAAGAGATATTACAGAAATTTATCGATATTTTCGAATTTCTACGATGCCCTTGTAGTCATTCTGATAAGATATTGATATCGATTCAAATAATCATACTTTTCCTATTTATTCGTATCGATTTAACGAAAGGATCAATCGTCTCTTTGATAAGTAGGATTTATTACGAGATGGGAAGCGATTTCTTTGGTTAAAAAATAATAGCTAACGTGTGAATGCGAATAAAGTATCGAGAATGATAACACGACCGCACTACCACTCGAATTTATCTTCTACATTATGCAAGAATGTGTCGTTCGACGCGATTGGTACCTAGGCTCGTATGGACAAAGTGCTCGGAACCCTTTGTATCCGACGGGGCGTGACAATAGAACTCGCTCGTTCTCCCTCTCTTCGTTCATTGTCACTGGGTTAACCAACGTTTTCAGAGTGTATCGTAAAAGACTCGCTGTCCTCGTCCTTCGGCCAACATCAACGATCTATACTTTATTTAAAGCCTCTCCCGTAACCATCGCTTGCACGTTCACGATGTAACCAATCTGGATATCACAAATTGGTCAAACAAGCGCGTTTATGCAAGGAAAGGGCCACCAATCATGCGAGTCCGGAATCAACAGTTTTCGAATACGCGAAGTTTGTCTTTTTATATCTTCTACTGATTTTAACTTTTTTTTAATAGGCAGTAATGTTTTCCTAATTTATATAGATATTCGCCTAATATCATTATCAATTTGCTTCAATTTATTTGAAAAAATTCCGGTATATACAGACTGTCCGAATGAAAAATGTTCATCGAGATTACTACGACACATAATGATTTTTTCGAGAAACATTGAGATAGGTCAATATTCTTTTCGAAGAGAACAGGTCTTAAATTCATCCTATTTGGGAACTCCCTAAAGAAAGGTGACAATCCCTTAAAAAATCTTAAGTTACAACAGAAATAAAATGGCATATCATTATTAATGGTCCTTTAATTCTCTTTACAATGGTGTTACTTTGTTTTTTTAATTTGAGTCAATAATTTCCGAAAAAATGCATTTCGTGGCTTCATATAATAAAATGCAAATTCAGTTTGGGAAAGAACTTTTATCTTATTTAAATGTTCAAAATATGTTCCATCGACTTTCATAAAGTAATAAAGTCTTCGGTCAGTGTTACGTCGAACATTCGGTGTAATCTGACGATATTTTTCGACTATGCATTGCCGGAGTTGGCTCCTATTGAAACCAATTGAGTAACATATATTATGGATTTTAAACATCTCCATAGAAAAACATTCAAGAGAGTGAAATCGAGCAACCACAAGTAGGCCACTCCATAAGATCTTTTCTACCAATTTAATAATAGGGCAAATGCTGATTTAAAAACTGTCATACCAAAGCTGTATAATGTGAAGGAGCTCCATACTTCTGAAGAAACACTTATTCTAACATATTCTTGTCATTTTCAACGATTTCTACGATTAATGAATAAATGTAGTTCACAGAATTAAATTTTATTGTATCTGAAACTTCGAAACGTGCATTTTCTCGGAAATTATTGACTCGAATTAAATAAAAATAGCACCACATTAAAGAAAAGTAAAAGACCTATAATAATAATAATAATAATAATAATAATAATATAAAACTCTTGTTGCCATTTAAAATGTTGCCACCCACCTTAGGGGGTCGACTCAATGTGGATGAATTTATGACAAGGATCTGTCTTTCTCGAAAATAAGATTGATTCGTCTCAGTGTTTTTCAACAAAATCCTTAAATTTCATAATAATCCTGGTGGACAGTTTCGTTGGGACACACAAATTAAAAACAAGAAGAGTTACGTCAATCGTTTACAGACAAGAAAAATATTTCTGTACGCGCAGAGTATAATAGGTATACGTATTCGAAACAAAAGTTCTGGGGAAGCAAAAAGACTAAAAGTTCGATTACACGCTTGAAATGTCCCGAGCTCGCAACACTTCGAACACTCCTTGATCCCAGCTCACGAACATTTCCGACCAAAATGAAATCGAAATGCAATTTGTCGTCCCCAACGATGCGACGACTACTACCCTCTGCTTACCCCCTTTTCTCTTTCTCCTTTCGTTACTCATTGCTTCACGTACTCCTCTTGGCGTGGCTTAGTTATCGTAACATCTCCCTTGCAAACCATCACGCGATTACGCTAATTCGGGTATCATTTATTTTTCGTTCACCCTTCCTCTCTTCTTCATCTCTCTCTGTCTCTGTCTCTCTCTCTCTCTCTCTCTCTCTCTCTCTCTCTCTCTCTTCTCCCTCCCCATTACGCTACGCAAACGAAGCCGTCGTCTCTCGATCGAACGGAGAGATCAAGTCCGCGACTTTGAAGTACATCAGGGTTTTTTGATGTAGCCACCAACTGTTCCTGCCCATGCAAAACAATGAATCACGCATTAAGCTCAGCGTAAAATGATGACGGGACAATTGACGAGAGCATTCTATCGAAGATGAGAGCCGGGAGAGTTGTAGCCCTGGAAATATTTTCTCTCGAATTTAACTAATCGCCGCAACAAAAAAAATGGACAGTATTTTCCGTTTAACTTGCGTTTGTATGCCTGATTTTTTTGACTCTGCGATCGATCTGCGTTGCGAAACTAGCACGAATTCAGTTGGATTCAAAAAAGAGGAAAGTATTTAATAATGAACGTAAATCTTTCATTTGTTCGAACGATCTCGTTGTGAGTATTGTTCAATGACAAGTGTAAAATGTATGCTCTTCGTCTGCGTATTTATAGAAAATTTATTATCGCTCGAGGATCAAAATCGTGTACATAAAAGCGAGTACGTTTTTTACACAAAAAAAGGAAGTGTCCATGCAAAATAATCGAACTTGCATACGCTCGTTAAACTAACGACAAAATTATATTCCTTTGTAATCTACGATAGAAAGGACTACTTTTAGGAAAAATAAAATGAATCAATTTCGTTTAAAACGCATTGCCGACCGAAACAAATGAAATATCATAGCGACACTCGAAATTCGAAGCTTATCCGGATGCCAAACCGGATTATACGTTTAAATATGTCTTCGATATACGCGACTAAACGAGAGAGAGAGAGAGAGAGAGAGAAAAAGTCGAGAGCATCTCGAATAAGGAAAACAAATAAGCGATGAATACGTAAGCGATGTCAAGAATGGGATACGCGCACGCACGAGCGATGAAATATAGTCGGCCCGTTTTTCGTACATCCCCTTGGCTCTTGTGTTTTTCTCGTCACTCTGTATATTCGCGGTGACACGAAGAGGATCTCGTCAAATTCTGGGCGCGTGGGAGCAAAGTATTAATTCTCGAGCATCCTCGGACCCTTGTTATTTCAACAAGAAGACACGGCCTGCCACTCGGCTTTGCCACGCGACTAGATCATACTTTATTGGAAAATGTGCAAATACTCGCCTTTTCCTCCTCACCCACCGATCGTTTCCTCCCTTTCCATTTCGTGTTCCCTCTTCGTCCTACTCGATTTCACGCGGCTAAAGCTATAGGTTTGTGGCCGGTACCTTTCTCTCATCGGGATGAATACAAAAACGGTGTAGAATAATACGAAAAGATTCTCTGCGAATTGTTGATGAATCGAAAACACTGAATCGAAAGAGAAGAAAGATGAAGATCGCAGAGTAGGACATTGGTCGAGCGTTTCGATGAATATGAAAACGAAGTAGGTACTTTCATGGGAACGGATCTAAAAATAATAAAACGATACCATCGTAATCGCAGTATAAGCAAGTCGAGAGAAATCTCTGACGTGTGTCGCGCTTGGTAAGGACAATGTTGTCACGAAGCGAGTTAAGTTAAATCAGTTTCCGTCGTGGCGAACTTGCTCGTGCGAGTGCACCGTGATGTAACGACCACTAACGTACTCCTTTCGCAGCGTGTAACTACGCATAGGTAAAACTAGAGAACTCGGTAAAGGGCATAATCCAATAGGAGCCCACCTAAACTCGTTTCCGCTATCCGTTGTCGTGCTCGACCTCTTACATTTCCTGCCATGCCTATGTGATTTCCGGGATCCAGCAACACCGAAAATGGGGGAGAGTAGATTCTCGATACCATGGCATACTGTGTCGAACGCGTTCCGTCGATTACTCGACCCATTTTGACTTTTCTTTTTTGCATCTTTTTTTCTTTTTTACCATCCACGAGAAAGTAGTTTCTCCAACGACTAACGGACCCTCCACGAGACTCACGGTTAATTTGTTCCGCCGACGAAGGAATGTTTTTCCTATTCGCTTCGCTACGCATCGAGACGACGTAATTGATCGAACGGTACGCGGAGAAATTGCTTTCTAGTATTTCTCTTGTTGTCGTTTCCCTCGACAAAAACGTATCTTCGTCTTCGACAACGAATATGCTATGACGAATTTATTTGAAGAAAAGGTTCAAAAATTCAGTAGCTGTTAATCGATAAACACTACGGATTTTTATTTACGTCGAACTGACAAAACGTTGCTTTATAATACTTGGAGATACCCGAGCCTTATCTCTTACCTATGTAAATAAGAACAAAGACGTAAGCAAGCCTATGGAACGCCAGTGAGCGTTCGTGATCGCGTGCGTGGATTACCTAACCTTCCGTCGGCGCTTTTTCAATGTTACGCACGCGTAATCACGTAAACTCGTTCCTTCGCATCTCGCATGTGGAACGCTGGAACGCGGATTGACCGTCACTAATTTACCCTGATAATGACTGCAACCTCGCTGCGGCGTATTAGCTAAAAAAAGAAGAAAAAGAGGGAGATGGGAGGAGAGTAGGCTGATCCGTATCGGACAAGCGGTTGGTCGCTCGTCCTATGAAGGCGGAGAAGTCTCCTCGTTCGTCCTTCGATCGCGGAAGAAGATAGTTAAAGTGATGATCGTCGAAAGAAGGAAAAATAGTTTGATACGAAGTATCGAAGGCTCGCTTTTGTCGCTTTCGTCTTTACGTTAAATCGAATAAGGACACGCAGGTAGATATCTATATTTGCGAGAAAGAGAGAAAATTCCTAGTTAAAACATTTCTGCGTCTAACGGTATCGCGTGTTTCGCCCCGAGTGATCTTACAAGTTTCAAGATGATCGGAAGAGGAAACGGTTCATAGAAACATCGGATTATGCCTTATAGATACATACGTATGGACACTTTTTATAAAATAGGCATAGTGCGTAACTTATATAATTATATTTATTCTTTCCTGTAATACGATGAAAATTCGTTAACTCTGAAATTTCTTCGTCGTATCTCGTGAGAAAATCGTAAATGGTACCTGGCAACCGTTCGTGAAACGATCGTCGATCGTCGGCGATATCAAACGTCATCTCCGTCGCCAATTCTGCGCGCTATGTCGGAAACGTATAAAGTCAAATATTTGAATGCTCATAATGGAAGATAGCAACTGGCGCGCAAAGGAAAATGAAATTCTCACGAGTCGTGGTAGCTCTCAATATTCATCGTATAAATATTCATGCGACATCCGACAGAAGCGAATCTGGATGTTCCGGATGTATTCACGGGAGATAATACGTTTAGCATGGCGTCGGCTCTTCAATATCTTCTCGGTGAAAACCGTGTAATAATGCTAACCCAAGAGATTCACCTTGCCATCCTTGAGCCGAGAAATAAGTTATAGTCCGATGCGAAGGACTCGAGGCTATACTCTCGAATAGGGAACGATTATAGTTCGATCCAAGGTATTGCGGACGATTCGATTAAAGCTTCATCATCGATTATGCCCGATATAGGACGATAACAATTTTTATTATACCTCGAATTAAATTTATTGTCTAATTCTGAAAGATGATCGTGCTCGAATGTAAAAACTTACCTGCCACGCGTTAGAGTCCAGAGCAAGATAAGACATATTGGAATCCTCCGTATTGCTAATAATCGTTGAGTATTTCGGGATCAATCGCTTACTGGCACTTTACATTAATACTCAATTTCTCACTCACGTCCTGAGACAATCGATGAGTGACATTTTCCGAGTCGTCGACGGTCCTGAAACATAATCAGATCGTTGACGGGCTCTTCTAACTTAAAACAAAAAATAAATTTCTATTTTCAAGAAGAGGACAGATATATTATCAACGAAGATAAATTCACGTAGGTGATATAAAGGGGATCGAATTTTGACATTAAATCGTTGACAAGAAAAGCGTGTTACTCGATCAAAGAATAACAAAGAACCAAATAACAAGTTTTCGTAACCTACAAATAATAAATAACATATCGCAAGTTTCATACGTGAACTTCAAAAAAAAAAACGATGGAAGTCATGTAAAAACAAGTGACAAAACAATCGTACGAAAAGAAACTTGATTCGAGACAAATTATAGAGGAAATATGAAATTCGAAAACTTTACTACGAAAAGGACTATAAGACGACAGATGCGCGAGAAAAACGACGAAACCAGCAAAAATGAAGAAAGACCGCGCAAGATAGAGATAAGACGTTCTGGAGAATAACGAAAAAGGGAGGAAGAGAGAGAGAGAGAGAAAGAGAGATGGCAACGTTGATGAACGACTTGGATGCGAAGGAAGGTGAAGGCGGAAGGCCGAAAAAAAACGCGAAATCTTCGTCGACGTCGTCGTCGACCTGAGTCCCTCGGGCGTCGCGTCAACGGATCCAGAACTTAGTTAAGCAAAGTTAAATACGGCTCCCAGAGGTGCCACGGCCGTTCTTTAATTCCAAACACTTTCACAAAACGAAAAGATACCCACGAGAGAAGCCTGACTGCACGCCACGATTATTATACCTCCTCTTATTCTTTTTATGTTTATCTCTTTTTCATACGGATCCCAGTTATTTTCTTTCGTTTTTACTTTCTCGAGATGCAATTATTGGGCTCTTCCAAAACAAAAGTTTTTAAAATTTTTCTAATTTCCAAACTTTCATTTCGTTGAATTTTATTGCGCGCCATTTTTACTTTACGCGGGAGGAAAGCTTGAATAACATATTTGCGATTTACGAGCGTCACTCGTCTTTCAAACGTATCTCCAGTTTCATTTTTTGTCTATCGTCTACCAGATTTTAGTTTTGCATTGTTGAACTGCACGACAAAGTTATTCGACAATATGGCGACGCTTTAACTAAGGTGTAACTTTACACGCAACATCTCGTAAACCACAAATTTCTGTGATTCATTACCACAACATACACGAAGAGTAAAGAGAATTAAATTAAAAGCTGTGATTTCCGTTGCCGGATATTGTTTTTGTAACATAATCGTTAGAAAAAATACCGGAGCTTTTCTCTCTCTCTCTCTCCCTCTCTCTTTCTCTCAACGCTTTGTGTTGTCAAATAGAACAATAATGGAAAAGAAGTTAATTAGATTTTGTTTTCTATATGCATTATTAAAACTTTTAATAATGATTATATATTGCAAATGTAATATAATGGTGTAAATTAAATACTGTAAAATTAATCAACCATAACTCTAATTAATATAAATTTAGACTTTTTTGTATAGTTTATACTTTATTGTACATTACGTTGATATTGAGAATTTTCGACAAAGTTTATGTAATTTGACACACTGCGAAATTTACGTGAGCATTAAATCAATCGTTCAATCGACAATTGCAAACGTATAACTACTCTCGAACTAGTGGAAATTGAAATAAATCAAATAACACGAAATTTACGTGAAAATTGTAGGAAAAAAGAAAATGATTTCATAATACTCCTTCACCTGTTCTTTATAAAATCACTATGGAAATGAAATGTTAACTGAGGATCTTCACTGATCTCACACACTCTCTAATCACTTAAAATTAGATTAATATAAAAATTGACATTGTATTACGTGGCGAACGCACGAATCACGCAGTTTTCTTGGTTTATAGAGAACTCGTAAGACCCAAAGAAACGACTCACCTCGTCAAACTCGTACCTCCTTCTCTCGCGGAAAAATTCCACGTGAGAGAAATACAAGAAGTCAATGCGTATGTGTACATTCACCAGCAAAAGAAGGTCGTTGATGCACGACAAAAACGAGTAAATCAGAGATGCGTCGCGTCGGGTCGCGTCATGTTTACAGCCACCGAACGTGGGTCGACGTTTGTTCAAATTAGTGCTATTCTCCAAGAGAGAAAGAATAAAACGAAGACAAGGATCGTTCTCTCTGTCTCTCTCTCTCTCTCTCTCTCTCTCTCTCTCTCTCGCTCTCTCTCTTTTTCTCTTTCGTTTTCTCTTCAAGATTCTCCTTGGCCGTCAATGGCAGAAAAAAAGAGGATATTGATGCGTTTCGCTCGTCGCTCGCACATTCATGACGTGCGGTGACTGTTCTGTGGCGGAGGCGTGCACGAGCGCGCGCGCGTTCGTCCTCGTTCTCGCAAGAGAGAATCACATAAACGGTAACACCTAACCTGTTCTTCAACTGAATCGGTTCTTCTTCAAAATATGTTTCGTGTTATTTCTCTCTCTCTC
>NC_057685.1:10633958-10653269 GCF_014466175.1 Vespula pensylvanica | reverse complement strand
TCTCTCTCTCTCTCTCTATTTTCCTCCTACGAACCTGTCTTTAACCCTCTATCCTCTCACAGAGTAAATTTATTCACCACCCACCCCACCGTCGCGATTCCTCAGCTTCTTCTTTTTTTTTTATTAGATTTTCATCTTTTCGCACCGCTCAAAACACTTGTCTTTCTTCTTAAGTTTCTCTTTCCCTTCTTGATTCCGACAACGATGACAGCGACGGCGACGCGAGAAATCGCTTTCGATAATGGAATTTCTTGCGAAGCTCAGACGCGACGAAAGACGAAAGGAGGATTAAGAAAAGGGAGAATGCAAACGAAAGAAGACGAAGACGAAAATGAAGATGAGGAAGAAGAACGAGAGGAGGAGGAGGAAGAAGAAGAGGAAGAGGAAGGAAGCGAGTTTCATAGGTCGTATCTCTCCCCCGGTGTATGTTGCACCGCACGTGGCGCGTCGCGACGTCGCACTGCGCTCGAGGCAAGAGAGGCGCCGCGACGCCCTCCCCTCTCATCCTCCTATACCTCCTCCTCTTCTACCTAGTCGTCGTCGTCGTCGACGTCGTCGCCGCGACCATCACCACCACTACCGGCTCATCTGCGCCGCTATGCGCGCCCCTGCCTCCCTCGGGGGTGTGGTGCCTCCGCCTCCAGTCGGCAGCGCGACCGACCCTGCGCGTCCGTCGTTCTGCATGCCCTTCTGCGTACCCTGCCAAGCCTGCCACCGAGAGGAATAGCGCTACGAACGCGGAGGAAGAGGAGAGACAAAACCCAACCTAATGCGAGCATGCTATAGCAAATACATACATACATACATACATACATACATACATACATATATATGCACACATACATACATATATAGCTATATACACACGGACATGCACATAAATACACAACGCGCGCGCGCACGCACACATACGCAAATATGTGTACATGAGTACATACCCCATATGCATATTTACTGATATGTGTATATATATATACACACCATCACGCGCGCGCATGCATATATACACAGGTGCATATACGCAGATAGAAATTTACGCATACGTATACACCATACATACCCATAGATACACGTATACATATGAGATAGCCACGCGAACGAATGGATCCCCTTCTTTAACCCCCCACAGAACGGCATCTCGCACGCGAACATCCTCTGCGCATGACCAATCGATGTTCCCCTCTCTCTTCTCTCCTCGACCGACCCAGTCGTGACGTAGGAAGGGGTAACGGAGGAGAGGACGTTGAGTAAAACGCCACCACAGCAACTACCAGCACCCGCCGTCGTCGTCGTCGTCGTCGTCGTCGTCGTCGTCGTCGTCGTCGTCGTCGTCGTCGTCGTCGTTCCGCCATCCCTTCACCTTCTTTCCCTCTCCAGTTTCACTAGGAAAGATGAAGATGAAAACGAAGAAGAAGGCGAGGGTGGAGCGCAGCATCCGTTAAGAAGGAGCCAAGACGAGTGCTTCTGTTTTCCACCCGCTCATTTCACCCGCTTTTCGCCCTAGCTTTTACCCGTCGTTTTATCTTCGTTATTCTTCCTCTCGTTCTTTCTTCTCCTCCTCTTCGAACTCTTTTATACTCTTCATCCTTCCGAAATATCTACTGTTTTCTCTTCTATTCTAAAGAATCTTTGTCGTCATTTATCGCATTTTATTTGTATCGTTACATCTATACTACTTTACTCTACCTTCGACTTGTGAATTTTACAATGATATTTTAGATCGAAATTCTTTTTATCTATCTTACCGAAATTACTGATAAGAAGATGCTTAGAAAGGATCTTTCTTCGAAAGGACTTAATAGAACTTTTTTTAATATCTAATTTCAATATCTACACATATACATCTACATCGATTAACAAATTAAACCTTTATCGACCTATTTGTCAAGAAAGCAATCTTTCACTTTAATCATTCTCGGTGAAGAGACCGTAATCTTTCGACTGACGATCGATTCGATCGTTGTATAAAGAAAGTTTCATAGTCGACATTGGGTAGTGGCAGCCATCGCGCTTGGAACATCCTCTTCGATCGGAGGTACGATGGTAAAACAAGGAGAGAAAAAGAGAAAGAGAGAGAGAGAGAGAGAGAGAGAGAGATCGAACCGTCCATCTTCTTACCAGGGAATGCATCGTACCACGCCTATGCTAAATCGTGACTCAATCGAGAAGCAGGAAGCGCTGGTGTTATATTAACGCCCGAGAAAAAGCTGATGCGATCCTTCGGGGGATCCATGTTGCTTCGTGAATCACTGATCAGGACGAGAGGAGAAAACGAAGGAGTAAGGAAGAGCGAGAATGGCAAGATCGACAAACGACGAACCCGCGTTGCACAATTAACGAGGCGGGCCGATACGCTTAGGGTCGGCTTAGGGTCGAGAAAGGAAGGAGTAGGAGAGTTGTACCACGAATCGTTCCTCGTGCTACGCGATCTACCAAGAATATCCGATATCCTGACTGCAATTGCAACGTATATCAAAAACAGATAGACGCTCGCTCCGCTGTTACCCTTCTCCTCCTCCTTGCAAAACGATTCTTTTAGAGAGCAAAAGTAGGAATAATACTTTTTCCAGTATGTGACACTCGACAACGATGTGTCCTGATCTCGCGACTAAAAAAAAATATTTTGAATAAACGATCGAATATGACGTAGGAAGCGATTCAATTTTTTGCCATTTATTAAAGTTTGAAATCATTAGAATACTTCCTTCTTCTGCGTCATGATTATTATTATTATCGACAATCGAAGAGTATTGATCGTTTAGAAATCGAAACTTTGAGATTGTTATTCGTTGAAGAAAGTGTATTTATCTCATGCATTTAATAATCTTCTTTTATCGTCGATCGATTTCTATAAAGTGTTCAATCGATCGTAATTGATATATCTTTGCCGATAAGGTGCGACCCCAACAAGGACCATCTCTCTTGCTTCCCTTACAGGACCGTCGATCTCGTGCAAAAATATTATTACTCGCTTCGTAAGCTAAGCTTTACTCGGTTAACGGAGAAGTTGTTCGTCAAGAAATCCATCGTAATCCACTTTGTTCCAGGGCACATCACGTTATAACGTCGTAACTCGCTTGTGTGATGCAATTTAACTACTACATCATTACCTTCCCGAAGTTAAGCTGATGTAAGTTCGAAATTACCAGTTAAATTGCATATATCTATGCAAGAGCCGAGAGCGCCGTGTAATCTGCCCATGTGTTTGTCTATCGGTAGGTAGTCACGCGCATATAACCTGGCTCCTCCATCATCGAGATGGTCACAGAGACCATCTTACCCTAATTACCTAATAATCCGAAGCGATGACCTAACTTTGGCCTTGTCTAAGTGGTTTCCACGTAGCGACGGTACAGATCGATGTGTCTATAACTCTCTCGACGAGATTGCGATATCTTCACGCAGAGAAAATTGCAATTTGCTTAAATCGAATCATTTGTCCTTGATGACTTGAAAGTAATTCTTTTCTATCGTTAGCAATAAAAGTATTGAGGAATGGCTTTGAAAAATCGAAATACTGGTGAACAAAGAGATTCTTTTCCTTTGCCATTAAACCAAAAAATATTATTATATATAAGGTACCCTACAAATAGCTTACCGCTATTTATATTGTACGTGGTTCCCACCCACAAAATACTTACTCCGTTTACATGAAAGCTCTTACCTAAAATACGATGAATGGCTCTATCGACGAAATCCTTCGATCATCCTTTTGCGCATCGGTAAATGGATTCTCGTAAGATCGATACCGATCCCCTATTGATCTGTAGGACCGCAAACACGATGCGTCCTCCATCAAATATCCTTTCACATTTCGAACGCTCGAGGCTGTCAGGTGATGCTACGACCTTTCTCCCTTTCTCTCTGTCTCTCTCTCTCTCTCTCTCTCTCTCTCTCTCTCTCTCCCTCTCTCTTTCTCTGTCTGTCTATCTCTATTTCTCTCACTCTCGTTTAATAAAAAAACGTCAGGATCGAGAGTTGATTTTTCTCAAAACATTCGTGCTCAAATTTGAAAACCCATCGTATACCATTCCCTTTTTTATTCACGTTCGCTCGACTCGAAGATCTTATTGACTTAAGCGCGTGGCAAATGCGACCCTCCCAAACATCTTTTTTTTACGCAGAACGTGTCCCAAACTTAGAGAGAATACTGCACCCATTTCAAGCATTTCTTTTTGTTACGTGGTTCCCTCTGAGCAAGCGTCTCGATACAGATTTTCAACATCTTTTCTTTCTTCTCTCTGTTGCTCTTAACGAAGCTAAATTCAGTTTTTTTTTAGATTGTCAAATCCACAAAAATACGTACTCGATGTTTATACCATGACTATTTTTTTCATAGTCTGGAAAAATACCGTCTACGTCTTTGAGTAAATAAAACGCAGCCCTATATACGTATATCACGCACAATTAAAAGATCAAACTGTTATTAATTTAAGAATTACTATCGTTCTATAAATAATACGAAAGAAATAAATTTTCAATAATTCGATTTATCGAGATAATAGAAATCGTGGAATCAAAGAGTCAATATCCATTCTTTTCCCTTTTTAGAAGCACCTTGGCCGAGGCCATGATAGTAGACAAAGGAACGAAATAAGAAGTGGAAGCTAAACTTTAGTAATTACAATAAACAAGTCCCGGTTACTGCAGGAAAATGCTTCTCCCCATGAAGCACAAACGCCTTGCGGTAATAGCATGCAAATTGTCGGCTTACCTAACGTCTGGACTTCGTGGGTTCTTTTCGAAATGTGATTTCTTGCTACTTTGAATCCAAACGGGGTTTCTCGGCCTTTGAAGTTCAACGATATTTTTATAAGAGGGTCAGAATCCCTTGGTAAGAAGTGAAGATCGACTGATATCTTGATTTATCTCTTATCGTTATTGGTATGTTGCATTATAAACCTTCGAATAAAGTATTTGGAAAATAATTCGTCGATCGTCGATAATTAAAAAATTCTCCAACGGTAAGTTGAAACTTAACGCAAGAAGCTCTCTTTTCTAAGTATCTCTTTTCTATCTATCCCTTCCATCGGCACGCTTTTTTCTTTCGGCAAGAAAATGCTAATTGCTCTTGTCGACTCTCATGCAGCCCTCAATTAATTTCAAAACTCCTTCTTAAGTGTTTCGATTCTAATAAGGGTTCCAGTACAAGTTATATCACACCGAGAACGCATTCGTTCCAGTACAAGTTATATTACATCGAGAACGCATTAAATTGCCGTTAGCAATGTTTGAAAGCCTAACGTTTAAAAAGACTTACGTCGACCTCGTGAGCAATCGTAGGTTTTAATCCGTAAAAGTATTTCGATGAACTGAATAACAAACGGCAACGTCGAATTCGATTTAATTTCGAGTACCATCCGAGAATCCTACGATGGATTTTTTAGCTTCGATATTGTGTCGTATACTCATATTCATATTTACAGAGCGCATAGCCGACGGGATAGCGTGATCAAGTAGCGTTTGAAAATGGTAGCCACGTTGGTGCGTTATCGGTTTGTACGAATTTCAGCCACGAACGAAACGAGGAGTTTTTGTATCGCTTGCAATAGCTCTTAATTTGCGATAAAACATTAGTTTCGATCTTATTTAGCTTTCAATCGAGCACCCACAGTGCGAACATGCTCGAGACATATCATCCGACCGCTATTTCGCTGCTAAAAAGAGTGTCCCGATGAAGGCACGTCCTAATCCTTTTTTTCCTCTTCCCATTCTTATGCATGATTTGTTCCTTCGCCCGGAATTCCTTTCTTAGAAAATCAGGCCAGTAGAAATTCGACGTTTTCGGCAATGTTCGATAATGGAATAATGCGTGCAAATAAATATATATAAATAAAAGTGACGTTACATAGATAAGACAAACGATTATAATTATTTTTCCATTTAGTTAAGAAATCAGATATATATCTACTATCGATCAAATATCAAATAGAAAATTCCATCGAAAATTTTTTCTTACGATACGAAAGAGAAATCAATTCGGCGTATATCTGCATAAAGTACAAGTAGGAGAAGGATGGCTACGAAAACTAAAATTATCAGGCATGAATCACAAATCGATTGAAATCACTTTAAGACGTATTACGAAAACATACTTAACATTTAATTGGCACTATATCATAAGAAAAAAATAAGTTCTATCTCGCGAACGAATAAGTTCTATCTCGACTCTCATTGTTATAGCAGGATCGAAAAAGGGATTCGGACACGTCGGGTATATGGAACGAGCTTGCTCGGCGTGGAGACTTTATCATCGCGGTCGCTCGCTTCTCTCATTAGTTGGCTGGAACGCTGCCCCCGGGCCGGACTGTGCGTGAGTTTAATCTCTACAGAGCAAAGGGCGCGTATATGTGCGAACTCTTTCGTTCGAGCAACGCCGCCGTAACCACCGCCGCTCGTCATCGACGTCGACGTCGACGTCGACGTCGTCGTCCTCTTCTTCTTCGTCGTCTTTTCATCCTCTCGCAACCATGCGTTACTTCATGTGTATGCTTCTATATGTGTATATATGCGTGTTTCCAGCATGGGCGATGTGCATGCTACGACATTCCGATCGGCAACACGCGGGACACAAAAGAAAAAGAGAGAGAAAGAAAGAGACGCACGAAAGTTACGTAATATGGAAATTCAGGGTGATTAGATTCTTAAGAGAGAATGAGTGAGAGAGAAGATCGAAGCCATAAAGTTTTTTTTTTTAGTTTATTAATCTCGACGACCAGATAGACGTCAGTTATCAAAGAATTCAAAGCTGATCGCTTGGTAAACTCATGGGTAGAAGCGCTGATTATTGCTTTGATACGGACGTTCTGCTAATTGTCTCTGTTTCTTCCTTTTTCTTTCGAAAATCTTTGTGACGAACGATTATTATGTGATCAAATCCAGAAAAACATATAGCTTGGCAAATTTATGACGTTTAGAAAAATTAATGAAAAATGAAATCGTTCGATTCGTTATACAAGTGGCTCATATTTGCTCGTTAAGATACGAGCAGACGAAAACCACAATGTCTCATGCAACCCTCTTTAACGAAGGCCAGCCCCATTTGTTGCTTCGAAAAAAAAAGAACGCACTCGTCATTATAGTTCTACGTGACGATCAAAAGGAGGCCTGCGGTATTTACACCGCACCGCGCGGCACGATCGCGACTGCCGGCCGATCGATCGTTTCCTCTTCTCTACGATTCGCGGGGACCCCAACGGCGTCGAGCAATTCTCGTTCTTCAAACAACGCCAATATGTTGCTTCGTGGGTCACTGCCTTGGCACGAAACTCGTACACACACGGCCGATCTATTAGAGAGAGAGAGAGAGAGAGAGAGAGAGAGAGAGAGAGAGAGAGAGAGAGAGAGAGGGAGGAAGGGAGAGAGTAAGAGAGAGAGAGAGTTGGAAAGAACCAAGGGATGACGGCGGTGCTGGTGTGGTGGTGATGATGGTGATAGTGATGGTGATGATGATGGTGATGGTGGTAGTGGTCGCCGCTTCGTCTCTCCGCGCTCGCGCGGGATATGTAGGGTGAAATTTAGTAGGGAATAAGGGGCCCTTCCGAGCTCCTGCCTTCGCCTAAGGCGAGGTTTACAGCCCTTCTTGTGAATCTGGCCGTGTGCGCATACATTTTCAAAACTCACTTCGATCCACCAGGTTGGAAGGGATCGCATTGTGAGAGACGAGTCTTGCCTCTCTCCTTCTCCCTGCTACCTTTTTTATACTTTCTTCTTCTTCCCCCTGCCTTCTTCCTCTTTTTACTCAGCCTATCTTCTTTCTTCCTCATAGACACGGATCACACGTCTAGCGAATACTTATTCGTCAGAAAGCAACGTCCTCCTATTTCACATCGAAGTGACATCGAAGAGAAGCGAGAAATTGATTTTAACCGTTATCCCGTTCTTATGCGGAAAAAGAGAAGAAGACGAAGAGACAACTTCCGAGTTTGGTCGAGCAAGATATTCTTATCTTCTTTCCGAACCAATTAAAACTTTTTTACGTACTCGTAACACACCTATTATCTACCCTCTTTGACCTCATCGATGGAAAGTTCGTAGACTACGAACACCTCGAACTCCTCTCTTCTTCCTCTTTTTTTCATCTCTTCCTTACTCTCCCTTTCGTATTCTCGGTCCGACGTAACGAGTTACGACGATGCCTTCCATCGTTAACAGAGGAAAAACGCTTCTAAGAGATGTTACTTCTCTATGTTGCCTTTGCATTTAAGCGTAATGATTTAGAACGATGAAAGCTCGTCTTGCGACCCAACGGCGACGTTATGAATAATGAGAAAGTGCATCTTACTTCTTTACACATAGATACTTACGTACTATGTTCACAGTACATACTACTGTAATATATTAAGTACCAGAGTATTTTACTAAAGTTGAATTTGCATATGTACTTCGACGCGTTATCATTTATATTCTCGATTTTGACGTTATCTTCTTTCACATTTTCCGAACGATCGATCTTCCTCCTGCTAGAAAGTTTTAATCCTTTCATCGAAACAAATCCTGCATCCTTGATAACTCTCTCGCCGTGGCATGCGAGTCCAATTAAAAGTTTCCGCAAGGACTTGGCAAAGCGAACTCTCATTATATCTACCCCGAAACTCCTGCGTGCCCTAGTTTAACCGCAATTCCGTTGTGTGCAACGCGAACTTACGATAGTTTCATTGATAGTATCCGGTAACTGCTCGTGAATCTTTCGATTCGTATTTTCGACGAAATTTCGTCGAAAGAGTCATGCCTGATGTCGATTAAGACGATTTAAGTTGGCCATTCAGATATGAATTGGAAAATGGTTGCCATCTGAAACTGAAAGAAATACGAGAGGACTTTAGGTTCCGCGAAACATCGAACGAATGATTTGCATACTTCGCACATCGCACGAGGAACGCATACGCAATGTCGATGTCATTCATAAGTATCGTGCGAGTCTTTTGCTTTCTACGCATTCGCGAGACAATTATTATATGACTTGTACTAGTATTAATTATAGAAAAATTATGACACGTTGTAGGAAGGCGACACGTTATAATCAAGCGCTCAAAATCGTTCTTTTCTCACTGCGCCGATCATACGATCGTAGCTTTTATCGTTACAATAAATAGTTCTAATGATTTAAAAAACTTTACAATCTCTACAGATTGCTATCGTTTTTTATCACTTTGAGCGTTGTGTTGTTATTGGAACACACTGTTAATGATCATCTCTAATGAGACTCTCAATTCTTCGATTACGTCGATTGGTTAAAAAAATAAGACATCGCAAAATGGAAAGGAAGAGAGAGTAAGGGAGAAAGAAATTCAAACTCACTAATTGCCCTCTCCCCTCTCTCCTCGTGTTATTTCATGCTGAGAACGTAGTCTCTACTTCGTGATTAAAAGCATCGTTGGTTCCATAGAACGTAGCTCTTGCGGCTATTGGAAATTTCGAATAGAGAGATCGATATTCGTGCGAGATTCTACCTAGTCTTTTTTCGAACGATGGTCATATTAAACGCGTCATCTACGGTCAAGGTTGGGTCAATACCGAGCGAAACAGTCGCGAACTTTGTTTGCCACTGCTGTTAAACGTCAATATTGGATTGTCGTTAGCTCGTTGGCTCGATATCCGCGAACAACTGAACGACCGGTGTGCTTGAACGCTGCGAGTTAACCCTTTAGGTACGAAGGTAGGACATGAAAAATTCGTATTTGAAATGCCTTTTAATGATTGATTGATAGAAATTTCTGTTCGGTCAAGGTCGTGCGTACGAAAGTATTTGTTATATATCCCGATTTTATACTTTGGATTTTCTATCCTTTACAAATAAAAACAATATTTAAAGTACATATTCGGCATATGTATATATATATATATATATATATATATATATATATATATGATTCATTTAATACTTACAAAAAAGAACGGAAATGCAGAATTAACTGCAGTTTTTAAATTCCATCGATACGATTTCTGCAAGCTTAACGTGACTGCAACATTGCACTTTATTAAAAATTATTTCTCTCTTTTTCTTTCGCTATTCGCTCTGCGTTGACGTCGTCGTGCATAGCATCGCCTCTCTTTAAAAAAAAGAAAAGAAAAAGTAGAACGAACGGGTAAGGAAAAATGACGGTAGGCATCGAACTCGTTGGCGAGTATCACGCGATACGCTCGCGTATATCTCGCGCGATCCCTCTTCCTCCTCGCGTCTTAAGAGGGTCGATTTGCAAATGCACGCACACAAATAGATATATCATAGCGGCGCTCGAGCGCGCCGCAGGCGGTCTCCGAAAGTTTGCCGATTTAAGGATCGAGAGAAACATAAATTGAAAGTAATGGCTGCGCGCGGGCATACGTGTCAGGTCGAATGTCGGCGTATCCGCGACGACCACTCGCGGCGTGGCCAACCGTCCTGACCCGTTGGCTCCCATCGCGCGACTCGCGCACGCACGCACGCGTATCCCTTTCAAAGATTTTTCTCCCTTTTTCTTTTTTCCACAACGACGATCGTTCCTTCGTGGACTCGATCTTCCTCTTTCACGTCGACCGCTCGAGAGTATGTAGACGTAAAAGCACAGCCGGTGTCCCTTCAAGCAAACGTATGCACTTCGACGAGATCGACCGTCAAAAGACGATGTTTCGTTAATGGATTAAGAGAATAGTCAATATTCCACAAGCTTTCTTTTCCATAACGAAGTTTAGAAGCTGTCGAAAAAAAAAGAACGACGATAGTTCTCTTTCCTTCGTCCGAGTTGAACAAACTAACTTGAAGAAAAACAAGAGAACATACGACGCATTCGTGTAAAAGATTAAGTAGCAAACACGGTATAATAATTCGAGAATAGAGGCTGATGGTTGTCTCGTGACACGATGCCAACTTGTAAAACAACGATCGCAGTTTCTGCTCGCGCGAGGATGGTCCGAGAGATCGGTAAGCCGCCGAGAGAAAAAGGAAAGAAGGAAAGGGGAACAGGGCCTGTTTTCAAAAGGGGTGGAGAAGGGGCTGGGATCGTAGTGGGGAGAAAAGTAGCCGTGGGCGCGATAAGGTGTCTCGAGCCCCGGGTGGTGGCCAACCACCTACTGGGAGTTAAGAACTCTAAATTACGCGTGGACATGGGTTTATGTCTTCATCGGTTACAGCCAACGACCGGTCTCCGTTGAGCGAATATTCCAGCTATTCCTCGAACGTTTATCATTGATTATTTCTTGTTAATGCTTATGCTCTGTCCGTCTCTACCTTCTTCATTTTTTTCCTTTCGTTTAACCTCACTTCCTACCGTTCGAATTTAATCGCAAACCTCCGAAAGTACTCATCCTCGCGATCACAATGTATTGAGAAATCGGGAAATAAGGTGATAGAACGATTGGAGTTCGAGGTCCTTGACAGGAAGGCTGTCCCACTAGCCATCGTTCTTACCAGAAGAAGACTTTTAACATAATCTAATATCCTAACGCGGTTCAGTCATTTCCTGGTAGCCATATAGTCGGCCCTAAAGCGGACTCCCTCGGGAGAATTTTGTCAAAGGATCTTTATTCTACGTGGACGTATAATACGCCATTGCGCCTCCGGCAAACGTAAGGGAAACGCGATACGAAGTGAGAGTAAAAGAGAGAGAGAGAAAGACAAAGACAGAAAAAGAAAGAGAAAGAGAATGGAGGAAGATCGAAGCGGCGCACGCCGCAAAAATTTCGGTTACGAACGATTGTGTCGAGGAGGCGTTGTCTCGTTCATGGCTATCGATCGAAGCGGCGACGATGAGGACGCGAGAAGAGCGAAAACGCGCCGAAAGCAATTGGAATTTTGCTTGTTTGTCGTTGAGAAAAAGATACATTTGACGATGAAATTTACTGGAAATGAGAGTAGAAGGAATGATCTCTCTCTCTCTCTCCCTCCCTCTCCCTCTCTCGTTTTCTTTCTCTTCAACTCTATCCTTATTAGTAATGCACTTTCAATTCGTGTACAATTGTATTCAAACGTATCAATGTACAATTCTATTCGAAATACATCATCGATTTCTTAAAACTGTACAAATCACTGTATTACAAATCATTTGAATTTTAGAAATGAATACTAAAACGTTGAATGTTACGCCTTTGAAACGATGGGCAACTTACGTGGAATCATACGACGGAGCATCGCTTCTCATTTTACGTTTTGCCATGGCGTATTTTCAAAAATTTTTAACATTCTACATTGACTAAAAATTCACTTCCAATCGGTAGAATCACAGGCGAGAACATGCAACTGCAAAAACCGTATCTCCAGACTGACGTGCATAGAGTTCAAAATATATATGTAATATATATGTATATATAGTGAGTAGGGGTGGAGAGGGGGACGGCTATGCATTGTAGCACCGAATAGTAGTACATATAAAAAAGTTGAACTCGTTTCGAACGAGATACATTTGCTGCATTTGTTACAATACGCTCGGCGATGCCTACAGTGCTTCCCGTGTTTACAAAATGTAACTAAATAATCGAAAAAATATGGAAATAAAAAAGAGAGAGAAAAAGAAGGAAATAAATCAAATAGGCAGCTAGCCGAGGGTACCTCGTGTTTTTTATTCTTTTTTTTCTTTTTATTATGTTTTTTTTCATATCTTTAAAAAATAACGTAGATAGATAACTTGTTTAACGCATGTTATTCGGTTAAAAATCTGCCTCAGAGAAGCGTAAAAGCAAATACGTACAGAGCAATTTGTGCCCTTTTCCACTATTCTCCCTTCGATCGTGTCTCTATCTTTCCTTCTCTCTCTCTCTCTCTCTCTCTCTCTCTCTCCTCTCTCTCTCTTTCTCTTTCCTTCGGAGTTAGCGCGCGCACGTGGTTCGAGATGTTCCTTGAAATTCTCCAAGGAACGTGGCGAAATGTTCTCGTCGCCCGCGGCGAATGTAGCTAAATTCGTTAGTCGATACGAAGGTGTACTACCGACATCTTATTTTCGCGAGATATCACAGCGAGTCCGACGTTTCACAGGAGAAAAAAAGGAGCTAAAGAATAAAATAGAAAGAAAAAAAGGAGTGCTTAATTCATCATATCCTTCGTAAACTGATCCTTCGAAATGGAGAAAGTCAGTAGGTAGGAACGATATATCCAGCTTCTTGAGGACGAACTATGCTTTTCAGACTGCTCGTTATCGAGTCTCCTCTCTCTCTCTCTCTCTCTCTCTCTCTCTCTCTCTCTCTCACTCTCTTTCCCTCTTTTTATCTCTATCCCTTCTTGATAATTACAACAAGAAAAAACAATGGACTCAATCACGCCGCGGAACAATAGGGAAATACAACAATTGCGTGTAGGACCCCCCATGAAGATACGCGCCCAGCTGGTAATTGGACGTTCTCTCGCAGGGAGCCCTACGTGCCAAGTGCTCAACCCCCTTTCTCGTCGGTGTAGATACTTGCATTGTTTATGCCTCTCGCTCTTTCTACTATGTGAATATCTTGTGCAACTCGAAGCGAGCGAATGTACTCTCTCTCTCTCTCTCTCTCTCTCTCTCTCTCTCTCTCTCTCTCTCTCTCTCTTCGTTTCGTTCGCTCTTTTCTCTTGGCCATACCTCTCCTCCTTTTTCACATACTGATACGCGGTTAAGGACAAACGATTCTGGCAGCTTATTCCATCATGCGGTAAAGAAGAACGATGAGCCGATACGAAAATAAAAAGAAATAACAATAGCGACTTGTTTAACTCATTCGACGTTGCTTATCGTAGTTTATTATATATCATAGTGCATGTATAGATGAAATGAGAAAAATATGTGGTGAAACTTGGTAAAAGAACAAAATTTCATAGAATAACATTAACAAATGAGATGTTTCCATGAGTCATTTCGTTCTCAGGTCAAAAGAAAAAGTGATCTTTTAATTTTTTTTACACCACAAAGTTCCTGCATCGCCGGAGGCACACGACAGCTTGCTAAGTCACCGATTGAAATTGATGCCACGGTTTACCACATGCTTCATTTGTGGTTGGTTCATCTGAGCTGTGGTTCACGATTGTGCCAATTTTCATTACAATTTTGACGACTATCGCGATCCCCTTTCTAAAGAGGGATGATGGATCGTTTAAATGTGATTTTGGATTGGACTTATTTAAGATTTCGTGACTTCTTCTGTTCACTCGATATAAATAAATACGACTCTGTTACTCGAGGAAAGAACGATTTCGATTTTTATCTGATTATTTCCTTTTGGAATATCTTTCATAACTCTTCAGTCATTCCCATTTTCCATCTTCTGTGTAACCTGTTACACATTGCGAAATTGAATTCTTCCAATTAGAACATAAAGAGATTACCCTCCGTTGTTTGGATTGTAAACTTTTTTCGAAGCTCGGATAACCAGTATTTTTCTCGAGATGCGGACTTTTATTTCTCGGACTAAGGAAAGAAGACCGAAAGAGAGGAGGAAATGAGAGGGACTGAGGGAGAAAGAGCAAGAAAGAGAAAGAAAGAAAGACGGACGGTTTTAAAGGGAAAAAGTTTTAAACTGCGGGAGCGTAAGAAAAATGCTTTTCTTTTAATGCCGGGTAAATACGGTAGAGACCGCCGTCTTTTGTCTCCCGCAGCAGGTTGAATCTGTAAAAGTTTGCTGGTAATTGAGACATCCCTTTGTACTTTAATTGAACGAAAATTTTGCGCGAAGTACGTATTACAGAATTGTAAATTCTTCCTCCTCGTATTAACGTGAAACGGAAAGATTTTTCAAACTTTCCATCTGTAAAATATTTTACGAGGGATGCTTTTTGAAGGTGTGTGTACGAGTTTGTTGATCGGTAGTACAAAGTATGCACAACGTCGAATTGTTCGAATGGAAAATACTCAAGAAAGGTTTCAACGTCGAAGACAATCTCTCAACGACGCGGAGAAAGAAACGTTAGCGAAAATGTTAGGGAAATTTCGAGTCGCCGTCGTCTACAATGTCTCAGAGAGAATGTCGAGGAGAAAAAAAACAAAGTGGAGCACTCAGAGCGCAACTTTTCCATCGGCAGTTAGCCGGAGGGTGTAAAATCGTGAGGTCGAAGCATCCCTTCAGTCCCCGTTGCCATGACGCAGTCGCGGCCCGAGGTCTGAGATTCCGGCCATCTGTCGAAAATCCTGATATTTTACATTTTCCTCTTCTTCTCTCGATAAGTAAATCACAATCCGGATAGGTAGATATTACCTATAACATTATTTCATGCGAAAACCAACATTTTTTCAAAGTAAAACTAATGATTCCTTTCTCAAAATCAAAGATGTTATAATCCAATGTTATTGATGTTAGTATCCAATAGATACTCTTAAAATAATTGTTTTAAATATCGAAAATAAAAAATTATAGCTTTTGGAATAACTCAAAAGGTACATTTTACTTCGAAGAGCAATCGATTTAACAAAGACTAACTAAAACTATCGTCCGAATTAATCATACAAGTTTTCCGAAATTTATGAGATATCAATAATTAAATGTTTAGTATTTCGTATTTCGTATTATGTTACGTATTCCTTAAAAATATAAAGCATATAATATTAGGGTATAATTAGTAGAATAATGATTGTCGAAGTACGCCAAAATATGCTCAAATGTTGTAATATTTGAGCTAGGATTAGATATATCGCAAGTAATATCAATTAACCAGGCCTTACTTGAAGATTGCTACATGTGGAGGTCCACGAACTAATATTTCATAATACATAATTAATCGCGTATATTGAACAGTCCTTGAATCTGATTGAAGTTGAACATCATCCCCGACAAAGTTCTATCCTACGCGTAAGAGAAAGCATCGACTTTAACATCTCCTTTAATAAACATCTTAAAATATCTCTCTTAAAATGTAATATTTATTTTCAAATAATTTCTTCACATACTTGTAAAATATAATTTGCAAATCATTATTATTTTATATCTAATGTAGCAATTAATATATTTTCCATTATCGGATTGATCCGTAAGTAAGTATACAAGTAAAAAGTTTATTACAATAAAATGATACTTATTCATGAATTAATCCAATATTCACATTGGAAATGTGTAAAAAATGTATTGATATGTTTTACGCCAAGACAGATAAATAATTGATCTTCAAATCATAGAAAAACATTGAAATAAAGTCTTAATAACAACAATTAAAGCTTTACAACAATAATAAGCTTAAAATAAGCGTGCTATAATAACAAACGTGATAAACATAAAAATCTCACAAAACTTAATTGTTAACATGCGTTATAAAGTAATATATTCTTCCAATGATTAAATAATGATCAATACAATTAATCAATTATAAAAATCTAAATAAAAATCTATTGCATATTCACTGATATATTTTACCAATTTTAATAATAACATGTTTTCCTAATTGATTATAAATCTTTTCATTATTTTGTACATGTTCAGATTTTTCATTTTATGTTATAAATGTTATTTTACATGAACATGTACACATTTGCATTGCGAAACACCTGAAAAATTAAAAACAGTCTATATAAAATAAATTGTAAAACATATTGAATAAAATTGCGCTTCTGCGAGGAAACACATAATTTTATTATATGAGATTTATGAGCCTGTTAATATGAGAAACGTCAAATAAAGCAAATTTATACAAAGATCGATACCATCATAAGCCGTAATAGTCTAATAGTCAATAAATAAATATTTGACACATAAATATTACCATTAAAAGAAATTCCTTTTTTTTAGGAATAAATAAATTTTTTAGTACGAATAAATATTGAATTTGTCCCTCCAATGATAATAATGGAATTCAATGCAATTAAATAATAAATGAAGATTCAATAACAATTAAATTGTTGTTTTAAAGTAAAAGTATAAAGAATACTGAATGTATGACAAATTTTTATTTGTTTCCCCGTGCATTTTTAAAGTATATGAAAAATTATTGTACAATAAAAATTAAGTTTAATATTCGCTATTTGTCATTCGAATTGCAATTAGATGTGAATAGTGAAGTTGCCTTTAATAGTACGCACGAATCATTTATTTTGAAAGTGTATTAAGTCCACTTTTTGGATTGTAAATTATTTAAAAGTGAAAAAATCACATAGAACTATCTGTCACAAAGGTTAACTTGATTTTTTTTTAATAAACGACCACTTTTGAAATAAACGGCTCGTAAAATTTGCACGATCGAAAATTAAACTTTTCTTAGACGTTTTATACGCGAGAATCGATTATCTAACCATGTTAATTCCCACGATGTTCATTTAAAACATAATAAAAATATATTAGTTATATATTACTACAAATATATATACACACACACACATCCCGTTACTATCCTATCCTGTGAACAACGAAGGAACTCAGAAAATCCATTAATCATAGCTAGAATTAAAGAAGATGGTACATTTTGTAACATTCCGATTTTAATTAGATCTACATATATATAGAAAATAGAGAAAAGAATTGAAAACGAATAATGCATTAATGAAAAAAATAGAAAAATATTACATTTAATAAAACAAATGATTACATAAGGAACAGAACATTAAGATCTTATTAAATGCCACAATCATACTATGCCCTACTCTCACGCGCTTCTCTCAATAGTTCTCTACTCACTTCTCTCATGCACTTCTTTTAAC
The DNA here is from genome assembly GCF_014466175.1 of Vespula pensylvanica. NCBI lineage: Eukaryota > Metazoa > Arthropoda > Insecta > Hymenoptera > Vespidae > Vespula > Vespula pensylvanica. The sequence continues at coordinate 10,635,711 of NC_057685.1, read as the reverse complement.
ATCTCTCTACTCACAGCATTTTTTCTTTTTTCGACTATTGCCACTCTACACACACACGCGCACGCACGCACGCACAATACCGCGACATTGTTATTGTTAATTTAGCAATATGTAATCCACGAGCAACAACATTCTTTTCTATTAGCAATAAACAAAGTAATAAACACTATACGTAGAAAATGTCACAAAGGTTTAATTTTTGTCTCTTGTTTAATATATATAGTAAATGATATATTTCATAAATCACGAATATACGAAACATTACTTAATACAATATTCGAACAGATTCGGCAAAAATCACGAACATATTCAAAAAACCATAAATTTGGTAGAATTTAATTCATTACAAAATTTGAAGTGTTTTAAATTGTTAGATTCTAGTTAAAAGATATAAAATTACAGAGTGATTACAAAATACAAGGAAATACATATGCTGAAAATTGTCTGATCTGCTACTGCTCTACCAATACCGTAAATTATAATTATAAGAAAATCTTACTTGATCCTATCCAAAATGAAAAAAAGTGTGCTATGTGTCTGATTCTACCTATTTTTCAAAAATAGAAAAATATCCACACTAGCTCATAGACTCCACGATTCTTACGCGTACAAAAATGTAAAAACTTAGTAGTAAAAACTTACGGAGATACATTTCGGGGCACATCCATCACCTTAATTTTCTACGCATCTGATCTAACTTACATATGAATGAATATTAAAGGAATATTGCTAATTGACTGATGTTCAAAGGTCATACAATTGCTGGAGAGTATTATTTTAATTTTTTAGATCGACTAAATCAAATAATCCACGAAGGAAGGCCAGGCTTATAACAAAAGAATCATTCTTCATTAGAACAATACGCATCCCCCTACAGCTTTGTAACTATGCTAAAAATCGTTAATTTAAAGTTCGACTTGCTTCTCCATCCTGTTTATCGTTCGGATTTCCATTTATTCTTAAAATTAAAAAATTTCTTAATGGTGAACGATTTTCGTCAAGTGATGAATCGATAGTTACAGTAAACGGCTATTTCGAAAAACATCAAGAAACGAATTTTTTAGATAACATAAAAGTACTAAAGCATTATTGTATGAAGTGCATTGAATTGAAGGGAATTAAAAAATAAAAGCAATTTAAAACTCAAAATAGTATTTTCGTGCTTAAGCCAATTCTTGAAAATGCCTTCGTATAATAATTGCTGAAATTAGCTTATAATCTAGGCCCTTGGGATTAATGACTTTGTTTTTGTTTTTGTTTATAACGTTTAATAATGTTTTAATAATGTTTTTCTTTCTCCATTGTATATTTCGATATTGTCTTTATAAAAATATAATAATTACTATTTTAAATAAATATTTTGTTTTGAAAAAAAGAAACGAGGTGTAAGATATACATATGTTTGAAACATTAAAACATTTATATTTATATTGTAATAAAATATCCTCAAGCGAATTACTTCAAACGATTTCTGATTAATTAATGTGATCAAATTTAGTCACTTCTAATCCAGAGTCTACTTGTTGTGAATGTTTAATTTCTATTTCGTAAATATACGTGTATCATTACATCGTAATAAATCGCATTTACATCTGTAAACTATTACGTATATAATACGATATAAAGCATACTAAAGATTACATGCTCCTTTATTCAACTTCTTCGCTAATCTCGCGAGATGTTAAATAAACTTTAAAACCCCCTTCCTCTCTCTCTCTCTCTCTCTCTCTCTCTCTCTCTCTCTCTCTCTCTC
>NC_057685.1:10591400-10633858 GCF_014466175.1 Vespula pensylvanica | reverse complement strand
CTCTCTCTCTCTCTCTCTCTCTCTCTCTCGCTCGCTCGCTCGCTCGCTCGCTCTTTCTCTCTCTCTCAATAATATATTCAAAATACTTCAACCCAATAACTCGTACTGATTTGAACCATTCATCCTCGACCTGACGGATGCTGAAGGAATTTTACTTTCTTCACTCGCTACCTGTTGTCTAATAGTTCGAAAATACTAATTTGCACCGTGCAGAAAGGTGGATTGATCTGTATTAGGTTGAAAATTTGATAGGTCAACATCAAAGTATAAAAGGTTGAAGATATAAACTCATAAATGATCTAAAAAAGACAAAATTTAATTTTTACATATCTTATAACAGATATTTGAAGAAAAGCTACAAAATTTAGAAATTTACTTATCTCTCAAGGAAAAAATTGTGATTTTAAAGTACACTTATTTTCATTGTTTTCTCTAATGCATTGATTCAAATACGCGATGTTTATTTATTAGTTTCGGACAAATACTAAATTTACTTCGCGGAATTTGTACAGTCTATATGACTGCTAACGATGCAAGCAAACACTGATTTTATAAATATTTTGTGCGCAATAAACTAATCTGTATACCTAAGAAAGTTCGTTAATTTCTAGAATGAATAAAAATCTAATTTGTCAAACAAACACTGACTCTATTTTGTGATTCTTACAAATAATCCAAAAAATTCATTTAAAAAATACAAAATTTTACTTGGATCTTTATAGATTCTCGCACAAGTTATCGATTCTAGGATGCAGATCTTACATGCGCTTAGGGTTAAAATTTAATTTAATCTTAAAATTTATTAACTATAGCTATATGACAAAAACTGTAAGACAAAGAAAAAAACTGTAAAACAAGAGATATCACAAATTTCACAAAGTATATTTCTTGAAGTCATTTTTAAAGGCAACAAATAACCTTCAAGGATGGAAGGGTCATCAATAATTATAATATAATTAATACTATTGTTATATACTATTTATAAAATAATGAATAATATTATATTTTAAGAGAGAAACTATATGATTAAGTATTATAAACTATAATTATTGAAAGATAAACATTTAGTTTTATACTGTAGTTCATTAGCTATATATCATTAAAAATTAATCATTAAAAACATAGCCAAAAGAATAAATAGTTAAAATAATAACTACATTGAAACCAGCAAACTACATTAGTTATTTTCTAAAAAATAAATAAATTTCTATAATTAATTATTTGTGTGTTTATGTATGCGTGTAGGTATTAACAATATTTATAGAATACTTAATTAGTTCTATCTATGACGAGAATTCTATAAACAGACCCATATCAAAGAAATGTATTCAGTGCATCGAAAACGATGGCTGTCATTTCCGACACTTCTTATAACAGGTAAATCATATTATTTTTTATATTTCAAATAAAATAAAATAACTTGCATTTTCGGTTAAGTGATTATGCTTAACTTGGTATATTAATAGTACACTATTAGATACATATTTAGCTATTTTAAAAAGAAATCTCAATCGATGAGTTTATCCAAAAGTACCACATTAGAAAGAATGTCCCTTGATTTTGACCAGCACAACGCTTAACTGTTTTCATTTATGTCCTCATGCGAAGACAAATTTCCTAAAAGATAATCAGAAATACACAATCAAGAATTTTTTCACACAATTCTAACAATTTATAAAATACTGAATGAAGTCTGAAAATATTATATATGGTTATTATATATATATATATATATATATATATATATATATATATATATTACGTGTGTGAACGCGAAAAAGTATCTATATCATAAATACGTAATACCAGTATATTGCCAATCCCCAAGTGGAAAGATCACCAATAAAATGAGACAGAAGAATTTACTTTATCCGTCATGTGCAAGCTGTTGTACAACAACGGTTTAACTATGAAACGGAATTATACAATCATTGTAAACGTACGAATAAAAGACAACATACAAATAAAATCATAAATTGCACTCACTCACAAATATTTTTCTATGATCAATTAATATATTAAATAAAAAAACTGTCTCGAAGATAATTTGTTAATAATAAGTTAATAATAGTAAAGTAATTTAATAAAAATAGGTACGTAATATTCACAAAATATAAAATTAAAAATAAAAATTGTATTTCTTTATAAGAATGTATACAGACATTAACTATAGATATAACAAAAAAAAATTAGGAAATTATAAAATATAATTAATATTTTAGTGATAAAATGCATACAAAATGTATTACAAAAATAACAATAAATTTTATAACAATAGTCAATAATAATTATTAAGAATCTATAAAAATTATTGATTATTAAATACGTGATACATCATCGTTTTAGCTTAATTTACAAACATTCGGCGGTCAGTCAAATCCTTTAGAAAATTAAAATTAATTAGACATTATTGTCATTTATTGGAAAAAATGTACTAAATAATAAAATGTTCTTTATTTTTTTTCAGTTACACAGATAGTACAATTTAAATATTTTCATAAAAAAACTATATCTAATAAATTTCAATAAGAGAATAGAAAAGTTGTCTCAAATTTTTAAAAATATATTATATTAATACATTTCTTACTGCTTTAACCTACAAATAATGTGTTTCTAAATAATATAATAGTACAATACAATAATCTCGAACAGAAATCTCGAAAATTCGAGAAAAAAGAATATTCCTCTATGTTCCTCTTCCATTCTCTCTAGAGAACGCCAAGAATATCAATTTTTTATCTTCACGAATATGCCCTGATTAGCGAACACTATCCCGTGAAAATACGAGAAATTCTTTTGTCCCTTTACTAGCATCTAAAAAGCCAATGTAATGTCTATGTGAAATGTCAAGCAGTTAAACGGTCTGTGTCATGGCCGACTAGAAAATACATAATTTTTCGATCTATAATATTATTCAAAAGTATATAAACTTTATAAAACAAAAATGTGATATACAAACGTATAAATCATCAAAATGAATGATCTATTAATCCAAACCATCAAAATATGTAAGTCATTTCAATGCGATATATATGAAAATAAGATCCTAAAATATGAAGAAAAAGACGATAGTACTGTTAAATATTTTGTAAACACGATGCTTTTTTTTTTGCTATAATGTACGAACAATCTCCGTTTTTGATAGCGTATTCTGCTATCAATCAATACACCAGGAAATAATCTCACGTATCAACGTGATTTTCTAAAACATGATCCAGCTGTAAACATAACGTCATTTGAACCTTCGAAAAAGTTGATGGTCCTTGCCATGTATAATGTAATGTGCCATGGATAAGTATATTTTGAAAATATTTTTCTTCGTGACCTTAAAAAAATGAAAAAGATACAAAAATACAAATCATTGATAATAAATATTTTATTATACTATTATGAAAATAAATGTTCAAAGTACGAAATCTATAAAAACAAAATCTTATAAAATGATGAAAATGTTAATTTGTTATATGAACAGAATTTATTATTAACTTATTTTTCTATTATATCAATTTCTTTAATAATTTTGTTTATAAATAAAATAACGTTTTATGTCATATTTAAAATCTATATAAAAGAATATAATAAAAAGTATATCATCTAATTATGATATACTTCGGATATATTTAACAGATTTTGGAGATAAAGAGCAAATAGACGGATAAATACATACACACACACACACAATGCTACATCGCCCTAAACTGATTAAATTCACATTTTTGATTCTTCAGTGATATGCTATAATTTTATCAAGACTTAAGAAACTTTCCTACATACCTTTGCAATCGACAATTGTTTGCTACAAATAAAGCAAAATATTATAAAATAATAATATTTTTCGCAATTTTGTTTTGTATTAAAATCTTTAATTATTCCCGTATACAATTAGAAAAAAAAATAATCGGAAAGGATTGTTCGATTTCCTTTCCCGATAATTCATCGAACGCTTGCGCAAACGTTGTAAAGTAAGTTTCGGTAATCCGCTTGGCTTGGACGAAGGATCGAACTTGTAGTGTACAGAGATAGTTACTTCAACGTCTGAAGCGCAAGATAAACGGATATCAGAGTCCGAGGATCGGCGGAGCGTCTCAAATTCGCGTCGTTTCCATCAAACATGTATAGATAGGAAAGGTACATATATATTGGAGAGATGTATATATAAAGAGAGAGAGTTGATATCACGCGCGCGAACGCCAACGAAATCGCAGTAGTTTTCGCGCGAAATGTAATTTAGGTTTGAAATATCTGTTACCGGCACCATTAACAACTACACGAGTCGCGCATAGCTTTGTCCATTCAAGCGAATGGCGCCCACGAAATGTCTGAGGCACTATGGCCTCCGAACTTCGGTAATCACACGGTCCGGTGCACCGCAAAGCAAATCTACGCGCCGTAATCTCCACTTCGCGGAAGGCGGTTATTTGATAAACTGAAACAATGAATTAAGAGAGAAAGAGAAAGAGGGAGGAGAATATCCTTTCTTACTTTCCTAAGTTTTACTTACCGAGACTCGCGAAACGATGAGAAATCTTTACCATGTTATTATATACATGTACACATTGTATTATATACATATATACATTGTATACACACGCACGCACGCACACGATATAACATATATACATATAATATATAACACATGTATATAAGACATTCTATAATTATAATAATCTTAAAAAATCTCTCTTAAAAGATAGATCGTTTAATATTTTAATGAAAGTTTAAAAGAAATTATTTATCAAAATTCTTCTATAAAATATCAATTAGAATTCTATAATTTTAATAAGACAGAAAAAATAACGCTATTCTTTTAAACAAATCTAGATGGGAAAAAAGCGAGAACTCCCAGAAGACGTCAAGATCGTCGCAACCACAATCAGTCAGGGTGTCCACCTCGCTTACAGTGCTCATACGTCCTATGAGAAACCCCTTTTCTTTTTTCCTCGTGGTTGGATTATGGGACCGAGGAGTATAATCGATTAACAATTCGGACTTAATCCGAACGACTTAAGTATTTCGAAACCACGCTCATAGAATGTCTCTCTCTCTCTCTCTCTCTCTCTTTTCATATCTAATCAAAATTTAAATTATACAAATATTATTTAAACTCTGTAGTGAATAATCCGAAGACTTAATACTTCAAAAACTTGTGATATAAATTAAATATCTATAGATTATTATCAATTTCTTTTTTCTCTCTAATTATTAAATAAAGCGACAGAACGGAATATTCGGTAAACAATTGGAACGGTAAAACGTGTTCTCCTCCCAATTTTAACGAACGACTCCCATCAATGCCGATATCATCGAGACTGACATCGTCTGATATTGACACACGGCACGGAGAATAACATGCGCGTCATGCATGTTATTCAAAATATCATGACGGTAGAACGGCTTCTGCCTCTACTGGCTGCCGTTGTTGTTACGGTTGTTGCGACAGCAGAAACGTTCGGGCCGGCTTTGAGCTTTATACCTGTTCTCTTGCGGTATGTTACAACGCTGAATTATATCCCTCGACCACTGTCGTGCAACAACAACAAAGCGGTCAGTTTCGTTTACCCACTACTATGCTTCGTCTGTGGCCATATCACTCGGCACTCACCCTCGGCCAGCCCTTTGGAGAAGCTTAAAAAAAAAAGAGGACGAAACTGTCGCGAGTGAACACGAGCGTTTGTAAACGAAGCGGTCTCGTTGACGAAAGCAACATTTCAATGGTAGAACGATTTGTTAAAAGCTAGCTCAGTAGTTCGCCTTTTATACGTAGAATGTAAATTCACGATCGTGAATATGGCTGGAGAGGAATGTTTCGGTACCGTGCGTGCGCGAGTGCGGAGGTCCTAATTCGAGAAAGTGAGAGAGAGAGAGAGAGAGAGAGAGAGAGAGAGAGAGAGAGAGAGAGAGAGAGAGAGAAGAAAATAAGAAAGGTCAAAAAAAGCCGTTAAATGTGGCGGATACTACTAAGGCCGGAGATTTAACGCCACATTTCAGCGAAATTCTAGACTCGACTGTTCCACCCTCACTGCTAACAACATATAAACGGTATAAACTTATATATAAAGATAACCTAGTATTTTATACGAAAGATCTATGGAGTCTAGGCAATAACGTTTAGCGATAATTCTAGGGTACTTTGACCGAACTCCTCCAGGCCAAGACGGATGACTTATGTATGCTTATCGGAGTTATTTCGACTCTCGTAGCACTCGAGTAATAATCAATCGAAGACGTAATTGGCGACATCAATTCTTCATTTGATGCTAATCAACCGAGTTTTTCCAAATAGATAGCTCGATAAACGATTCATTATCAAAAGCAACCGTTCCATGGCTCGGAGCTAAAAACCTCGTTGCTTGGCTTTTTATTGTTTTAATCCAAAATCCTCTTTTTGTTACTATGTACCTGGCGCAAAAGGGTCTCGTACTCGCAATAAAGGTAATTGCAATTTAATCCCAGCATCTCTGGTCCGAGGGTACAAAGTAAGGCGAAGGAAGACAATCTCTCACATACAGAGAGTCTGATCAGACCTGCGTACTGTGCACAGAAAGGAAAAGACCAAGCAAGAGGGAAAGAGATCGAGAGAGAGAGAGAGAGAGAGAGAGAGAGAGAGAGAGAGAGAGAGAGAAAGCCGGAATCCCCTGCCTCCTGGCGCAATTCTGCTAGATGACAAGGCGGGGTTAGAGGACAGGTGCTACTGACGCCTTTGATCTCTTCCACGTTACACGCTCCCAAGTATCGCACACAAAAAAGGGGAATTATCAAAATGTTCTGTCTGCTGGGTTGCGTCTGGGTCATTTCCTAAACTAATGTTGTGATCGATAGCTGCTTGGCTATCCTCAATATCAGTCCTTCCGTAGATTTGCTTTCCATTTCGAATTTTATTATATTTTATTAACATAGATACTTTCCTGGAACAAAAATATGCAAACTTTATAAATAGACCTGTTTACTTAATATCTACATTCATGTCTGTAAGTCTGCACACATGTATAGATACATATGAAAAGAAATACTTAGATAAAATAAAAACATCTACACGAAAAATGTAACGTATTATATTGCTTTACTTTGTGCTCCAAGATCTCCTCTATCGACTCGATATAATTCCTAATAGAGTTAATGGACAGGCACTTCCCAATCGCAGGTACGAAACGACCTCCCTTTACTTTCTATCTTTATTTATCTCGATGCTAATCAGCACATGTCGTTCCCGTGACTGGCGGACAAAAACCGAGCAGTGAGATTCCCAATGGGCTTAGAAGCTGTTGACGACAAATCGAGGGTTAAAATACTATCGGTAAATAGCGACGTCGATACGAAGGGTGAATCGTCTATCAGATGGCACGAGGGATTATAACCCTAATTTTGGCTATCCGCATGACACTGCACTTTAAACGGAACGTGAACCATCGAGTCTGTCTCCGTACGATGGGACAATTATCAATTCGAGTTTCGAAGAGGGATGTTAGAGTATCATGGGTTTAGAGAAAAGGAATCTAAAAGTAATTAGAATAATCATCGAATGATAAAAAATAAAACAATTGTATATAATTATTATATAAAATAATTGTAATAAAAAATAATAGTATTGACAAAAGATAGAATAATATACATTCGATGATAACAGAAATCGTTTTCGAAATAACGCTATTATTAATCACGAATTTGAAACATTAGGAAAGGTCCAAGACGCGATCATTACACAAACCTTTGTTGGAAGGATCCCAAAAAGAGAGAAATCGCACGTTTCCGTCCAAGAATGCCTTCTCTTCGAGGTCCGATCATCACTCACTCGATAATACTTGTGATTTTCATTAATTCAACACATAATAACACGCTTTCAATTAGATCAACTCACTGTAAGCGTCGGTGCGTTTTCTCTCTGTCCCTCTCTCTCTCTCCCTCTCCCCCCTTCTCATACTCTCTCTCTCTCTCTCTCTCTCTCTCTCTCTCTCTCTCTCTCTCTCTCTCTCGTACGTAAAGCGGTCAGTCATTCCTATCGCGGTCGAAAGTCCTTTCATAAATCATTTCGCACGGACACGCTCTTGAAAAGACTCTTCCGCGCGTACTCTCGAAACGAACTCGAAGAATTAAAGGAGACGAAGAAAAAGATTATTGCGGTCTTCAATATCTACGAAAAATCCTGCTTATAGTTCGAAGAAATATACAAACGTGGGAGAAAAAATAATTTCTTCTTTTTCGATAATCCGAATCTCGGAATCGCTCTTGCGTACCTATTCTCGCTGCATACCTCATAGCCCAGAAGATAATTATAGTTTCTCCATCAAAGCAAGAATTTCCGAGATTTTTGTGTGCTGAATATCTGCGTGCTTTTCTTGGTGAACAACAGAGGAAGGGAGGGAGAGAGAGAAAGAGTAAAAGAGAGGAAGAAAGAAGGAGAATTCAGAGGAACAACAGAGGAAGGGAGGGAGAAGAGAGTCGAAATTGTGGGTGGTTGTCGGCGTTAAGAGCGAGAAACAAGCACGAAGTGAGAGAGAAAGAAAGGAAGGAGGTGGACTCGAGGTTTACCCAAAGTAAAGGGTTCGTCGAAAGAGAGGAGAGATTAGCGGACCGCTCTCGAGACTTTCGTGTTTCTCGGGATACCTCCGAGAACCCGTAGATCATGATAATTGTGAGAACAATTCATCAGGTAAACTTCACGCTAAGCGATCCTCGATTCGTTGGCATAGCGCCAACCTATGTCGACCACATTAATCACGATCTATGTATTTTCGAGAAAATTTGCCGACTATATAGCTAATTCACGATATACGTCTTATATTTCGAAAATGTTATACAGCCTGAAATGAAATTATAGGAGTTATTCATTCAAATATACTTTTTCATTTAAAAATAATATAGATGACAAATCAATGATTTCTCACAATGTTTTGAAAACAAATAAAATCGTATGAATTTTATTTATCAATATATTTGGAATCTAGATACGTTTAGTAATCAATACTTTAAGTTTTTATTAGAATATATATTTGATAAGATCATGGAAAGAAATAGTGCAGTTCTATTTACTGAAATATTTTCTCAAAACAAAAGCTTGATGAATTTGATTTCTTCCATTTTCCTTCGAATCTACTGCTGTTGTCAACATTGCATCTCTTTGTTCTTTAAAAAACTAAGAAAAAAAAACTTTTGAGAAGAATGCTCGAGGACATCGCACTGTGGGTCGTGGGAGAGTTACGCGTTCGAGAAACGTAAGCTGCCGATTTGGACACTCTAAGTGTAACCCTAAAACTTCGAGAGGCATCGAATGGAAGAATGTATAATTACGGGGCATAAAAGTAAAGCATCGGGCCCGCTCAACGCAAAGCTTGAACTCGTGCTGAGTTTTGCCGTTGCTCGGCGCACCCACGACTCGGCATCCAGGAAGATTCCCATCGATTTCTTAAGAAAGAGAAAGAGAGAAAGAGAGTCTTTCGACCTAAATAGAGAACCGTTCGGTAATTTTTTCAAGAATAATTATCATTCGATGCGTTAAAAAAGAAATATCTCCCTTGTCATGGAAAAATTTGATGCGCGACAAACCAAAAAACTTTACGTCTCTCTCTCTCTCTCTCTCTCTTTCTCTCTCTCTCTCTCTCTCTATTTCTCTCTTTTCGTTTTAAAAAATCATAACATTCGAAACAAGCAACAGTGGAGAAAAAATCGCTATTTTTATGAGTCACGTTCGCAACTTCTCTTGGTCTCGATTCTTTTTTTCTATGAAACCTCGATCTGCTTGAACTTTCTCATGATTTCACGCAATACATGAAACGAAAATTATTTTCATGTCCTTCCTGCGATCTCTAATTTCATAAGATGATTTCTCAAATCCTAGAAAAGTCGACATACTTGATTGAGCATTATTATTATTACGTTGGAATCACCATCTGTCGTATTAAGACACTAATTCGGTTATGCCTGTCGCATATCAAATCGTTCCGACCATGGCTCATTTTTAGCAACGAGGTAATGCGATTTGTGTATGTGAAAAGACGAAAGATAACGAGAGAGCAAAACGAGAGATAGAAAGATAGAAAAGGCAAGTAAAATGAAGGATAGAAAGAGAAAGGGTATATGTCTGGTGGGATAATACCGATGCTGAAGAGTCTATTCCCCTGTGTGATAGAACAAATGATATGCATATGTAAATACATGGTGACCGTGCATAACTAATCGGATTTAAATCCTTAAAAAATACAGCTAATCGCGAAAGCTTGTGAGAATCTTTCCCAGCAAAGAGTTTCATTGATCTAACGATACTATATTCACGTATTCGTATAGCAAACCAACGTAATTCATAGTCACAGGTAAATCGTTCTAATTTCGTCGATGAAAGCACGCAAAGCGATCGCGTACGTCGATCGGAAGCACGTACTTAATTAGAAGCGCACGCATCGTTTCGTGCTCACGATATTGTTATGACCTAATTAATATCTGTGTTCTCATCCGTATTACGTTACCGTAAAGTTTCGGCTTTAAACGAATTTCGTAGATATATACACTGTCTATGTCTATTCGCGCTTATCGATAACGAATCGTTGGTGGTTGCTGAAATAAATCGAGCGTGTACGTTACGTTTGATTTAACGCAATAGTTTCCAAGATATTTAAATACCTTTTGCAATATGTTAAATGAAAAGTTTTAAAATCGACGCTGAGAATGATATAAATACATACATACATACATACATACATACATACGTGCGTGCGTGCGTGCGTGCGTGCGTGCGTGCGTGCGTGCGTGCGTGCGTGCGTGCGTGCGTGCGTGCGTGTGTGTGTGTGTGTGTGTGTGTGTGTGTATGTGTGTTTATATATGTTCTTTTCTTAAGAGAATCCTCATCGTTTGCCGTCCGTATTTGCCTCGTATTCATGTAAGCAAACAATGGAAATGTACGGCATGAATTCTCATTCGCGATAGATACGAAAGAATACGGTAGAATATGCTTGAATATAGTAGAATATGTCGTGGCACGTCGGAGAATAATCCAAACGCATCCGATTCTATCTCACGACCGGTTAGTAAGGCTTCCATCGATGCGTCGGAGAGCAGGATGATCCTGTTAACAGGATCAAGACTTACACTAGTCGAAGGGTTCTTGTTATTCGTGATTGCTTCCTCTTCTAATCCTCGGGGAATCTTGATCTCCTCACACATACGTCAGCCAGACGCGATGCTCCTATAACTTCAAGTCGTTTATTTATGAAATAATCAACGAAATAAACTATTTCTCATCTCGAATTTCTCTTTTTTTCTATATATTGCCCCTCCTCCAAGAAAATTGCGAACGATTGGCGATTTGTTTCATACTCGTGTACGGATATGATATGTCCATGAGAAACATTTAATTAAAATTGCCATGCATGAGACGTAAAATAATTAATGACAAATGTTCTCTCTGAAGAGTATACTTTAGATATCGAAATTAATATTTCATAGTATTTATATTATACATTTGAAGTATAGCAATATAACTTTAATGAGCTTTTAATGACTCCGCATGCTAATATTGATAACTGAGTACTAATCACGAACAAAATAATGCTTTATAACATGACATATTCCAATTTGTTTTTCATTCATAATATATAAGAAAAAGTTTGGTTATTTGTGTCTCTTAGCTCGAGCGTTCTTGTACCGTCGACTTAATGACTTGTAAACATTCTGTCTCAGTTTGTTTCATTCATAGCAAAGTTTTTGCTAGGCACGTTATACGAGAATAAGGCCAGACACTTTCAGGAAGTCGGGAAAAATGAACATAAAGGAGAATAGAGCTTTGGTAGAAACTCTCTTATCAACTTCCATGTTCGTCTTCGCAAATCATTGATAAATGAAAGATAAAGGAAAGAATATACATAACTGCTTATTATCCATGAGGAGTTATACATATTCGCTGCATATGCATATACGCTATATACATTAGAAGATTAATGAATTAAATTACTTTTCTTAAATTTAAATAAAGATTGTTGCTCTTTTCTATGATCAAAATTTTTTTTTATTTGAATAATAAAGCAAGAAAAACGAATATTGTGCCATCTAGTGATCAATAAAATGAAGAATGATTCGTATTTTATATTCCAATCATCAAAACTGAAAAAATTATTGATCAAACAAATTATATTTTGCTGTTTCCTTTAACTATTGTAACTTTAACTTTATATATTATATATATATATATATATATATATATATATATATATTCAAGGAATTAGAATATTAATATAATTGCTTATGTGCAATTAAATTTGATGAAATGAGTACTTGAAATAAGATAAGAAAACTTCCTTTTGTTTCACAAGGACAACTTATTTATACACTTATTTTCATTAATTTTCTATAATATTAATATCTACTAACTAATTATATCAAACACCAAATAAGAAATAGGAAATAAATAAAAACTTATTCAGATAAGTAGAAACCTAAATTAACAAAAGTGGATCCTTCGTTGTATCGTCCGTTTAATAAATTTCAACAAGATCTATTAAGTATAACTCGCGATTGACTGATCTTACATATTAAGTACAATATTTATATTTATAAAAAATCTCATTAATATCAGACAAAAAGATCACATCGCTTTTATATGAAAACAAAAAATAATTAATTTATCTGTCGCATATCGACAAATCATTCCGATATAAAAACTCAATTGTCTATAGATAAAATCTTAGTGATAAAAATAAGAAAGCGTAGTATCAATCATAGGTACGATCATATAAATTACTAATTGTGCTTTTCCTTTTTTTCTAATTATTAATAATAAAAAATAAACCGACCTTAACTTCTTAAAAGATATTCATAGACATTAATCATGAAGAAAAAGCACGATCTTGCCTTTTAAATGAGAACTACATTGATAACGAACAATACATGAAAAATATTAAATAAATAATGATAAAAAATTATGAAATATTTTTGAAACTTTAATTCATTACTCACAATACTAATAACTGAAATAGTAACCTTATTATTAAAAATCACCTACATTCAACGACAAGATATAATGATAACAGTCATGATTTTAATTAATTTTATCTTACTACGTTAGAGAGTTGATATCTAACTCAATATCTTGATTTTTCATGAAATGAACAAATCCATCTTCGAGAAAGATGGACATTAATATGATTAACAAAAATCGTAACGTATAAGCTTTTCAGTATTGTTTACCAGAAAAGCAAATCCAATTTAAATTATCAAATGCAAATCTATGTAAAGATTGCATTGTTTAAAATAAATATAAATTTTTTATTTTACAATTTTTTTACAATATTTTTATTATACGATATTAAAGATGAAATATTTCAAAATCGAAATCACATTACAAAAGAATGTCAGCAATATAAATTGAAAATTAAAATAATGTGAAATATAAATAAAATGAGAATTAAAATAACATTATAGAATTAAGATATAGATACTAATTTATTTTATATCAATAAAATAAAATTATAACACCTATTTAATTAATTGGTTCATAAATCCTCTTTCATGCAAAAGTAAATCAAGTCTTTTGATTGATATCATTGTTATCATAATCTTTATTCATGTGATAAAAATTATCGATCCAACGTGTAAATACTTGTCGATCAATTGATATATTTAATACTTTTTATCTCTGGAATCCCTCAAGGATGGGCCAACTTCCGTACTTTCCACATCCAACGTCATTGTACCCATTATCGCATAGCTACTTGTCGATATAATTAATCTCAAAAAATCTGAACTGATTTCAGAACAGATTAATTAAATTTATATCCCGTCGCAATGGCTACTCGAAAAACGTGTATATATACTGAAAAAAACACTGACGATCATCAATAATCGCATGACCATGCAGGCTTTCACTACCTTGTTAATTCTTTTTCTGGCAACCGCCGCTTACGGTAAGTACAATAAGTAAGTGTATTTATTATTGCTTTTTTACATAAAATTTTATACATAAAATGCCTTTAAAATAAAAAAAAAAAAGAAAAACGTTTTTATGAAGCAACAACTATTCTCATTTGTAATGTAATTTATATATAATTTTTTATAAGGCGTACCAACTGGTCGTGTCGTCGGTGGTACTGACGCACCAGTGGGAAAATACCCATACCAAGTGTCATTGAGAGCTCCCAGACATTTCTGTGGAGGTTCCATCATAAGCAAACGTTACGTTCTTACTGCGGCTCACTGTCTTGTTGGGTACGTTTATTTAACTTGTTCAAATCATCTAATAGTGCAGTGAAAACATAAATTGTACAAAAAATATAAATAATGACTCTGTGTCAATAGTAATTTACAATATTATTACTTTTACTTTTATAGAAAATCGGTAGAGCGAGTTACTGTCCACGCAGGTAGCGTACATTTAGATCAGGAAGAAGCAGTTTACACGGCAGAGGAATTGATTGTCAATAAGAACTACAACCCTTTTAAATTTACCAATGATATTGGTCTGATACGCGTCTCGGAAGACATTACATTCACTCGGTTGGTGCAACCAGTAAAATTGCCAGTCAGTAACACCATTAAAGCTGGAGATGCAGTTGTTTTGACCGGCTGGGGAAGAATTTACGTGAGTAATCGATGAGATAATAATTTCTTACTTTCATTTTATCAAGAGACGATTTAATTTCTTTTTCCATTATAGCTGAATGGACCTATCCCTAACAATCTCCAACAAATTACCTTGGCCATTGTAAACCAACAAACTTGCAAAGCCAAACACTGGGGATTGACCAACACTCACATTTGTACTTTTACCAAACGCGGTGAAGGAGCTTGCCATGTAAATATAACGTTTAGATCGATATTTCAATTTCATAACACCACGCCATTATTCTCTTTCGAAAGTAATGAAAGATAAAAATTATCGATTTATTTTATCTTTACAGGGAGACTCCGGTGGTCCACTTGTAGCCAATGGTGTCCAAATTGGTATCGTATCTTACGGACACCCATGTGCCCTTGGATCCCCAGATGTCTTCACCAGAGTGTATTCTTTCCTTAATTGGATTCGGGACAACCAATTATAAATGAACAATGTTCTAATTATATTTTGTTACTGTTAAATAAAATGACGACTTATGACAATTCATAAGAAATAAAGTCTTGTTTCAATTTAATCCTTATCTCCGCATTCATTCCATCTAAATTTATTACTTTGATTTAATATCTTTGTAATAATAATATTATTGTAATTAAATATTATTTGTATAATAAATCAATGAAATAGAATGATGTAATTTAATCATCTTAATAAACATTTAAAAGAACTACGATTTTTATTGTTTTGAACTTGAACATTTCTAAACGTAACTAACATTTCTAAAGGTAATTTTTAATTTTCGATGATGGATCGAAATCAACAAAAGCTGTCCATATAATCTATGATCAATATGTTATTTTATATCAAACAGACTTACAATGATATCTATAAAACACTGTTCAATGAGAAGGTAGAGGAAATACGGAATTTACGAAAATAACATCTAAAAATATATATTATAAATAATAATATCTGTGTTCTCTTCTTATTCGATGTAAAAATATATTCAAGTTGTCATACTTATTAGTTTCGAAGAAGTCAACTTGTAAAATTTGAAACGCTTCACCTATATTGCTATATTTTAAAAATTCGCTACTGTATATATGTGCACACGCGCGCGCGTACATATATTTTTTTCATCATTACCTACTAATAATCAAAATACACACGTATCATTATTATTTATTAAATCAAACAAACATTATCCTATGAAAAATGATGATCATTATTATTATTATTAAATAATTATTAGTTATTAGTAAATAGAAAATGTTAATTGATATTAATACAAAGCGAACATTTGTTAATACATTCAATACATTATTTTCTTATACCTGTTGATCTTTTGTTTATTGTAACTGCTTAAAATACTTCTTTATTGAATAATTACCAAAAATTCTGAAAACATCTATTTATATTTTTCATATTTTTGTATTTATAATAAAAGGCACAGATTTATTAAGTATTATGAAGAACTACATAAAGATACAAGATACAAGCTGAAAAGCCGAATCTTGATGGTTTTTCCAAATAAATACGAAGTATGTAGTATCAACGATACGTTAAGTCTACCGCAAACAAGTGATTAAGTGATCAGTGAATTAGAAAGACCTATCAGAATATTTTTCGATAGCCAATCTAATATTTTTTATCTTAAGAGACACTTAACTCTTGCATTAAAAATTTCCCATTTCAAGTTTCAAGTATAAAAGTATTGCACGCTGTATTTTATCGATCGATCAATAGATCGAACACCGATATACTCTTATTTATTAAATTCATTAAATCGGTTTAATTACGTTTATATGTTTACATATATATTATATTACATATTTTGTTAATGATAATTATTTTCAATAAAACTATATAAGTAATAATTTATTTATAATCGCCAAATTTTCTTAATTCTTCTTCCAAATGTTAATAAAATTTAAACATTAGTTTCGCATTCGTTTATTGAGTATTAGAATTAATTACCATCTGACATTTTCCTTGTATGATTTGTTCAGCACGATACACCTTCCAACAAACAAGGTAATCTCTGGCTACTTTAAATAAAGTATAGTAATTGATTACAAGTAATAACGTCATTGATAGTACTTGATACCATTCTGTTGTGCGTATTAAAATAAATAATTGTGCACCCACGAATAGAAGTTGAAGACCCAGCAGAGAACATAGAAGCATTGTAGGATTGCTAAATAATGTCTATGTGAAAGATAAATTACAAATATATTTGAAATAATTCTGTATATTTTCTAAATAACTGAATAAAAAGCAATGAAAACAATTACTACTTACATGAAACCTACAATGATTTCGATTTCCTGGTTCTGCAGCAGTGCAAAGACCCTCCGAGCGATATGTTTCTTTATTATATTTTACAACCGATCCGTGGGGCCATAGAACACCATCGTTCCATACTTGCACATATGTATTATTATGATTCTCAATTTTTATCCAACGTCCTAAATGGAGGGCTGCTCTATGTAGTACATCGCAATACCTAAATTTAATAATCAGTCGTAAACATCAAAAGACAAGTACAAGTCTATTAAAAAAAATTAATTATTATTTTATATACCTTACTGGATAAGCTTGTGCGAAGTGAGCACTTATTCTTCCAAGCCAAAACAGCACAACGTATTGTACTACCCATGGCACGTTGAAATGTAGAGATTGTGGTACAAATATAATAGGAGCGATACCACAAACATAAGCGGTACTACTTGATGCAAATAATGCTCTTTTTAATCGGCGATTAAAGTCTGTACTGAAGGTAGAAACTTCAGCTCTGATTGCTGATGCGCTTAATGAACAGTTATGTAAAGGTGTATCTGTATAAAAGCTTTAAATTTTTACTGTCTTATTAAGAAAACTGTAAATTTAAAGTATCAAATAACATACCCAACAAATATTTCATTCTTTTATCTTCTTTTACATGTCGAGGTGCTGCTGACATATCAAAGAAAGGTGATATACTGACACCAAACATCAAAAAATATACAAATACACTTCTGAAAATAAATAATTGTGTGTGTGCATATACGTCTCATGTCATAGCAAGTTACAAAAGATAAAATTATGGAAGATACTAACGGATAACATAAATAGAAAATTTTCATTATATTGTGCCTTTCTGCCATATGATATAAACACCAAAGTAATATACTCAGAACTATAAATAACAAAATTATCCTAAAATATAAAATATTCATTATATATTCAACGTTACAAAAATTATATTTATTTAATTTATTATATTATACCTCATTAATTTTTGAGCAATGTGGAACCAACGAGTTGGGGATGAAATATCAACAAATCGTCGTAACAATGTATAAACAAATCTTCGTGCTATCATAGTAATAATAAATGTAAGAAGATAAGGATCTATAAGATAAAAATTCTGAAACAAAGTATGCATAAAGTACTGTAACTATAACAAGATTGTATATTAATATACTATAATATTCTATGAGTAATATATTTATTACATTGTAAAAGAACTTAGAATATTTAATCAAAATAGCATACCATACTATATGAATTATATGAATGAGATAACCACCAGACAGTTCTATACAGATTTAATAATTGTAAACATGCGGCAACAACTGACACAACTAATGATAAAGCTTCAAATGTTAATGGTCCGTCTACCGGTACCATTGGGATAGGTACATGTTTTGGTGCTAACAACTTTCCATAGTTGTCATCTATTTTTTTTTCATCTCCTCCACTTCCAAGTACTCTATCTCCACTATTACTTCTTCCAGTGGATGAAGCAAAACTAAATTGTGATTTACTAGTCGGAGCACTCCGACTACTAGCATTACGGCGTCCACTAGGCATAGTACAGAAACTCACATATCTAATATTTAATATCTGAAATAAACATTACGCAAAGATTAAACTCTTTCTTATTATATTTATTTTAACATTGGATCTAAATTATCATGTATTAAATATAGATAAACATCATACATAACAATATATATATATAAACATTAAGAACACTATATATATTATCAGAATTTTCTTACTACTTTTATGTATTTTCCAAGATATGTTGTTTAATTAAGCTATTTTGCCAAAACATCGATTTTGTTAAATGCTGACAACGTCCGTCGTAAACTTATCGTTTAACGTCTTCTGCTTTGTTACTTACAATGATCGTTGAATACTTAATAGCAGGAAAATAACTAAAAGTAGTAATCACAAACTAAATATAATGTAGATACACCTATAGAATTTGTTTTCATATAAAAATTCAAGTCGTTCAAGTGCCGTTAGAGGTCGCTGAAATCTAACAGCAATTCACGTTGCTGCCAGAACGAGTATATTGGAGATCTTATAGTATCTATACTTACTGATATTAAGAAAGCAGACAAAGAGATTGGATATATCTTGTAATGGATCCATGGATGAATCTTACGGTGACTGGTAACAGTAGTCACAATTATTTTATGATAAAAATTAAGAATGGAAGATTATTACCATATTCCCTCTATCTATCGAATCTGTCATATTTAGTTAGTTATTAATGTTTGAGCAAGTAAGTGCTGAAATACTGTGCAGTATTGGTTTTGGATTTCAAGGAACATTTATTAAGTGAAAGTGTGAGTATTTTTCATGTATGCTTTTTTTTAAACTTATATTTTACTTAATAACACTTTGCTAATGATGTTTATATCTTTTTTATTTCAAATCCCAGAAACGTTCATTTTTATGTACATAGCTATGATAAGTTTGCTATCAATTTCAGATGTCAAAAAATATATTTTAGGAATATGTATTTACAGATGTTTAGTCCTATACCAATAAAGTACGAATATGTAGGAGGAGAAGATGTCAGTAGAAATGGTAGGATTGATACTTCAGATAATTCGAAATATCCTTTGTTTATCAATCAAGATCCTGAATGTAGATATCGTCAGTTACCACAATTTTGGGATTATGCACAATCATCTGCAAATCTTCCTCAAAAAGATGAAACTTACAACTGTCAGGATCTGCTTCAAGTACAAGTAAATAATCATTATAATTGTAAAGGATATCTACTATTATATTACATAATATGTAATAATGAATATTTTTTTCTTCTAAAAGTAAGAATTTGACTGTACTTATATCATATGATAACAAAATTTCTTTGACTTGGAAACAGATATATAATTTATGTTACATCAAGTACAAGTCATTAACATCATGTCAACATATCAACATTTATTTTTCAATGATTCTTAAATCAGCTGGTTGTTATGTTGATATTACAAGAAAAGCTACAGAAAAAAAAAAACATGATATTATTTTAGGAAACTGGTTCTTTAACATATGTGAAAGATTACTTCCATCATGGCATATTATTTCAACTTAACCAACATCAAGAGGAAGCTGCTACACAAACTCAATTTTCTGATCAGAGCCAACAGAATTTATCAGATGAAACGCAATCAACACAAGGATTACAATATTCACAGCAGTCTAAAAGTGTTAATCAAACTGCAACAACTGTGCAAGCAATTCCCTCTATAAGACATAATCGTCCAGGAAGACCTCCAAAAGGTTCTTCTGAAACTACAGTGACAAAGAAATTAAAGTGTCAGTGTGAAATTTGTTTTAAAGAGTTTGGACACAAGAGTAATTTATTTATTCATATGAGAACTCATAATGGGGAAAGACCATATAAATGTAATCAGTGTGAGAAATGCTTTACACATAGTGGAAATTTAGCGATTCATATGAGGACTCACTCAGGTGAAAGGCCATATGGTTGTCAAATATGTGGTAAAATGTTTAGTCACAGTGGAAATTTATCTACACACTTGCGTACTCATTCAGGGGTAAAACCATATAAATGTTCTGTATGTGGTAAAGAATTCAGACATAGTGGGAATTTATCAATACATGAGAGGATACATTCTGGTATTAAGCCATTTCAATGTAAAATCTGTGGAAAAGATTTCTATCATAGTGGAAATTTAACAACTCATATGAAAAAACATACAGTAAACATAAATACGAATGTGGAAATTTGTGACAATGGTACAAAGCAAATGCAAAATACAAAAGATCATGATGATGTTCCTCATTCAAATTCACTAAGTAATGTAACACTGACTTCACAGATAAGTGATATTGAAATAATACACCATACAGTTAATGTGGTTCCTGTAAAAAATGAATGTATTGATGAGCCTAGATCAGATAATACTTTAATATCAAAACCAACGACTACATAAGTTCTTAAAAAGAAAAAAAGAAAACTATATTATGTATAAAATTTAAATTTTAGTAATATTATATCTACATGTAAGAACTCTCTTTCAGTATATATACATACATATATATACATATATGTGTATGTGTATGTATGTATGTATGTATGTATGTATGTATGTATGTGTTTATATATATATATATATATATATATATATATATATATATATATATATATATGATTTTATATAACAGAAAGCTCAATAGGAAGGTATACATATATGAGGTGTATCTAAAAAATAATGAGACTGGTTCTGTAAAAATGTTTATATGTCACTTAATGAAAAATGTATATTATTTCTTTCAAACTAGTTCCCTTAAAATACTATTGAATGCCAGAGGCATTGCTTCCATTTCTAGTTCTGAAACTCTTCTGTTGGAACTGCTTTCAATTAGTCAGTTACAACTTTTGAATGTTGTCTACAGTTCCAGTGATATTTCTTGATATGGCTTTTGATTTTCAAAAAGAAGAAAGTCACATAGACTCGAATCAGGAGAGTATGGAAATTATAGAACCACAGGAGTATTTTTATGCGCCAAAAATTTATTTATAGCAGAAATTTTTTGGAATCAACTTGAGCACAAATCTTTTGCCTAAATTCTGAATCAAAAAGTCAACAGTCTAGTAATTTAAACTTAACTCATTATCAATCATTTTAACTGTTAAACGATGGTCAGATCTCTGAGAGTCTTTATTTTTGCAACATCAATTTTTGAAATACAAAATCCTTCAGAATGAGCTTCATCTTCTACAGTCTGTTACAGTCTCACTATCATCCAAAAATACTTTATGCTATTTAAAATCTTGTACCCTAGATAAAGCTTCATTTTTGTAAGTTAGTTTCAATTTATTTTATAAATGTTTTTATTGTATTATTTAACACAAAATTTAATCAATTTCTGCAAAATCATCATGTTACTTCAATCGAGTTGAAAGTGATACTGAAAATCGAATAAAGATACACATCTTGCGATAATGTTGCGGTATTTACACAATGTTGCCGATTCCAAAGAACTGCAATCAGACTCATTATTTTTTGGATATATCTTGTATATATGATTTTAACAGAAAGATCTTTTATATTATTATAAAAATACATTTTTATAAATATTTGAAAGCTATTATAATATGAAATCTTTTTTAAAATGTATATTTATGACATTGATAATTAATGAAAACCTCAACATACTACTCTATGAATTTTTACGTTTTATCTAATTTTAACTTATAATACTAATTGCAAATATATAATAGTATATATCTCTTATTGTCTAAGAATAAACTTTTATAAAGCATTTCTTTTATAAAATATTTATTTATGTTAAATATAACATTCACAAAATTTCTTATAAAAGATACAAGTAATGCTTTGCCTAACATGTGTATATAAGTTAACAAGAATTGTAATTTCATATGTTTGCACTTATAAAACAAAACAATTTAATAAATAGTATAGCATGCGATGTGTATTACTATGCAAGATTTCAATTTTCACATTAGATATATTCTTGAAATAAATAATGATTAAGAATCATATTTTAATCTGCACAAATTCACTAAAAATGTTTAAATACGATTAAAAAATTAATACAAGAATCAAGTACTGAACATAAGTAATACAATTAGAAAGTAAAATACTTGTAATCTGTGTTAGCATAATTATGATATATAACTTTCTTAATAATTGTTGGCCTATGAGTTAAATTGTCAATAAAATCATTGGTATAGACTAGGTATAATGTAAATAAACAATTTTTCATACATTATAATGCATTAACTAAAGATGAATGTTATTATTTGGTAGTATAAAATGTGGAAATTAACGTACCACATTTAATGGCACGGTCATATTTCGTGGTAAACGAGTTGTAATAGCTTGTGCTGTATTTTCTGAAGCTTGGTACCAAAAGTACTTTCCAATAATGGGTACTTCTTCTACTGGTAACTTAAAAGACACTAATAATGACAAACAAAGACCATCTCCATCATGACTTCCACTAAATTCAACCAATAATACTCCATGTGGTTTGTGTGGTGCCACATCTGCCCCAAAGATTTCCTATATACATAATTAATAATTCTTTATTACATATAAATTAAGTACATATATACACTTAATTTTTTTTTACATGACTATTTTTTACACGATTTCGAAATAATACGGTTTAAAAAACGAAAGCATTTTTATGCAACATATATTCTGTTTTAATGTGCTTCAGTGTTTATTTTTAAAATTTTGGTTTTAATTCAATTCTGTTAAATAAAATATTTCCATTATAATTATTATTTTCTAGAATGGTGCTTATGTACTTAACTACTTAAATTTGAATTTTGAAGAACTCTCTCTATGTTTTCCTAATGTTTTCTCTGGATTTCATCTTTTTATGTTATACTGTAAGGACTTAAGTTAAAAAGTGATAAAGTTGAAAGAAAAAATGATAAATAATTATTACTTGACTTTTAAAGAGAAAACACTAAAATAAAGCATCATTAAAATAAAAAATATTCCATTACAATTAAATAATTTTATTTATGGTTTGCATATATTTTATTTCAAAGTAACATATCATTTGTAATACAGGGTTTTCACATCTAGAACTATTCTTCTATTTTTCCATAATCACTGATTTCTTTTTCACATACTTCATTTACACACATTTTTCAGGAATAAATCTATTTTAATTAATCTATTTATTTCAGATTTTTTAGGAATAAATCTATTAGTAAATCTATTGTGTAGAATTAGGTGTACACTTTTATTAGTTATATATTATTGTGTTTATACAAATAACAAAAATTCCATTAATACAGATAAAGCAAACTGAAACTATATTTATAGATATATATTTAAATTTAATACTTACGGTCATGAAGTTGTGCAAGGTAGAAAGAAGACTACGATTAGGGTTGATTTCACAAATAGGCAGATGAAACAATTCTGTATCCAATATAACTACATGTAATTTGTTCCTGTAAATAATATAATTTTTAAAATGTAAAAGAAATCAACAAATGTAAAAAATATTTCACATTAGTCTTACATAATATATAATGTAATTGTTGAACAATATTTTATAAAAATGCTAAATACATATCAATATTGAAGAGCAATTACATATATTATAAGTATCAAGACTATCTTTCAGCATTTATAAAAGATATAGTTACAAGAACATTTCTATAATATTATAATGTTTCCAACTAGTGTTTTATTTAATCATAGAGTTTTTAATTAGTATTTGCAGGTAGCATAAATTTTTATGACTAATTTATTAATACAGACAGTTAGTCTCTACATAGAAAAAAGCATATGATGATGCAATGATTAGTATAATTAAAGGATTAATAATAAAGATACAACAAGAAACATGCAAACAAAACATCGCATTAGCAATAAAGAATAATATAAATAGAATAGAAATAATTTAAGTAAATATGAAATAGATAAAAGTAAGAATGTGCCATGCAAATCATGTGTACCATTTAGTAATTGCAGATTAAGATGAAAACATTCTTAACCTAAGTGCGGATGTATATACATGTGTGTATATCACGTTCAATCCAATTAATCCATTGTCCACATTCACAGTCATAATTGGAAGATCTTCTTCGTGTTAAAAAAACTATCACCATTGATTCTACTTAAACTGAAAGTGTGAATACTAAATGAAAAAAAAAAAAGCATAGCAGTGATATATTTATAAATGAGTAACTTTTAAATTTGTTGAACTTGTTGAATAATAATAAACTTACGTTGCTCTTTTTTTGGCAGTAATAATTATTTGTAATAATAATTTGGAAAGTGGTTTTGATAATGGCATTAAATATGGATGTTGTAGGTCAGGCTTATTCAGAATATAATTTTTGCCTCTTTCTATTAGTGGAATAATATCATTAGATCTAAGTGGTAAATCTTCTATATTATGTACCCAACGTGCTTGTAATGATTCTTCATTTGCTTGATCTGATGTTTTTATATTACCACCAGATATATCACCTATAAAGACAAAACGAAACCAAGAACCGCTTGCACATTCCACTAATATCAATGTTTTAGGTTCTATTATAAGTCCAGTTTCTTCTAAAACTTCTCTTTTTACAGCATCTAATAAATTTTCATTGCGTTCAACTCTACCAGCAGGTAAATACCATTTGCCATTACAAGACGCCTTTGCTTCTTGCATCATTAATATTTCATTTTGATCATTTATAACTACAGCAGCTACAATATATGTCACAGTTTTTTGACAAATTGGTGTGTAATTTGTATCTGTAGTAGTATAGACACCTTTTGCACCTATAGTATATACATTCAAAAACATCTTGTTAAAACAACAATTCATAAGATGATTTACTTATAATAAGAAAATCATGTTTATATGACTTAGTAAAATTTATAATTAAATAAAATACAACACATGTATTATAGAAACGTATTTCTAGTATATGTATTTTCGAAAGTAATTTACTTTAATTTTATATTTTGATGCAATGAAACTAATATCAATAAGTAATATCATTTAATGATCACATATTTTTAAATTGATATTGATAAATCTTTTAAATATTGCTTACTAACCATCCTCTTCATGTTGAACGGTATGTGCAATATACGTGTCATCGTTTAAATTTTGTCCCATAAGTAATAATCGAATTTGTTCGTCAAGTTTTTCTGACATTTTATTTATTTGCTAACGATTTAAATATATTTATAACAAATACAGTAGTTGGTAACTACGATATGTAAAAATTATTAATCCTAACACACCCTCAGTGCCATTGCCTTGATTTTTTAAGATTGTAAACAAAGTGAAAGGTGACAGGTAAGGATGTGATAGAAGTTCCGTAAATTTCTGACCTAATGGTTTAGAAGAGAAATTCCCTACAAGAATTAGGCATAGGCAAAACACAATATAGAAATAACCTACGAAACGTGTCTGAACATTGTGTTGACATTACTTGTCAGGCTAGTAAACCTTTATATAAAATTTCATAAAACGCTGTGAATTTCAGCAAGTAGAATATAATCATTTTAAAGCATCTTGACAGAAGATTTATACTTCGATATTAAAAATCAAAACATTTAATAGATTAAAGAATGGAAATTTTTAATGTATTGATCGTGATTGGTCTTATACATTGTTCGATATTTTTTTTCGACACAGTTTTCAAGGTAAAATGTATAAATATCATTATGAGATATTTTAATAAAATTGATACATAATTTATATATTTGTTTAGACCTGTTCACATTTTCCATACATATATTTTTTAAAAAATACTGGATTAGAAGTTCAATTAATGCGAATAAATTGGTTTACTACTGTATTTAATCGCAAAATAATCAAATGGGGTATGGATCGCTCCAAATTTTGGACAGCATGGTTCAATGCTGGAGCCATTATAAGTGTTATTTTTCTGCCAGTTGTAATGATTGCTATCTTAAGAGCGACATTTAATATATGGGCTGCTGGGCCATCTACATTAGACAATAAAAATACAGCTATATTACTGGAACCAATGGTATTACAAAAATATAATTAAGTTATTGCTTATTTTCATTTGATACTATTATTTATGTTTATTTATATATAATTATAATTTATTTTTTTATTAATTATAGTTGCCTGGTATAGATATGCCATTTAATGAAATTGGATATTATATAGTAACACTGGTAGCTTGTACCATAGTTCATGAACTTGGTCATGCTTTAGCTATAGTCAGAGAAGATGTACAGTTATATGGTATAGGAATATCATTAGTTTTTACTATACCAATAGCTTATGTCCATATGAATAATGAACAATTTGTATCATTGCCACTACGTAATCAATTGAGAATTACATGTGCAGGAGTTTGGCACAACATAATTCTTGCAGCTTTAGCTGCAGTAATTCTTTTGCTTTCAACATGGTTCTGGGCACCTCTTTATAATCTTTATAGTGGAGTCTATGTAAAAAATATTTTATCTGTGAGTTAAAAAAAATATAATGATAAATATAGAAATGTTACATATTTACACAATTAATTATTTAATTTGTAGAATTCACCTGTAAGAGGTCAAACAGGTCTTTTAGAACATGATATAATATATAAAGTAAATAATTGTCCGATTAAACATAATGAAGACTGGTACCAATGTATATTAAATACTATTCATCAGCCTGCTCTTGGATATTGTGTTAAACAATCTTTTATTCAAGTAATATAAGAATATTTAACAATATAAAAAATTTAATTTCTGTTAATAACTTTGATTTCATTTAGGAATATGATGAATCAGTACCATCTATACAAAAAAATGATGGAGTAGTAAATTGCTGTACTTTAGATAGTGAGACAACTGGAAGTCTATGCTTTGAATACATAGAAGGGCCACAAGGTGCACCTCTCCATTTACCACCACATTCCTGTCTTCCAGCTAGAACCATGATCAATCAGTCTCAAAACTATTGCCAAGCAAGCCACGAGTGTTCTTCTCAAGATACACATTGTATAAAACCTTCTTTAGATAATGTAACTAAGGTATGTAATATCTAATTTATTATAAGTTTTGTAAAAAATATTTTATGCTTTAATGTTTTTACAATGCTTTTACAGATCGTACAAATAAAACGTAAAATGGGAAAAGATGTGTTATTTTTTGGACATCCAGCTGATATTTATAGAACAGTTGATGTATCAGATTGGGTTCCTAAATACAATTTTTTAAATCCTAGCATTCCTGAATCTCTAGTCCTACTTTGTAAATATATCACAATGTTTTCAGCTGGATTGGCTATCATCAATGTGGTACCTTGTTTCTTTTCAGATGGTCAGTACATTATAAATATACTTGTTCTTTATGTATCGGATATAATACCATATAATAGGGGCATTAGAGAAGCGTTAACTCTTACAATAACAAGTATAGGTACCATACTTCTTAGCATAAATATAGTGTATTTACTTATCAATAAATTATTGTAATTTATAACAATTTAACCTTTTTATAATGTTGGCGGTGAGGAAGTAAGAGAAGTTTATGCATATTTTGCATTTGCACTGTATTTTCTTTAGATATCTGCTATTGTAAAAATTGTGTATGTGTGTGTGTGTGTGTGTGCGCGCGCGCGCGCGCATGTATGTGTATATATATATATAATATTTAAAATTATATATATATATTATTTGTAGTACTTAAAAAGCAATAGCAAACGTTTCTTATAAATATGAGGTAATCTAATAATCGCTATCGTTTTGCTGCTGCATCTGCATCTAATGCTGAAAGAATTAGAAATACGTTTTAGTCAAAAGAATTTGAAAAAGTTAGTTAAATTATTAATCTACTTACTTTTACCATCACAGGCAACTATTTTTACTTTATCCACTACAGCAATCTCTTGAACCTCTCGAAATTCAACATCATTAAGCATAAATGTCCAAACATTATCACAAAATCTATAGGTATTTAATTTTCCTGCCTAAAATATAAGTAAAAGAAATTCTTAATTTGTAATTTATGATATTTAGAAATTCTTAATTTATAATATTGTAAAAAGTATAGTAACTATCGTAATTATTACTACCTTAAATGTAAGTCGTGATTTAACTCTAGTAGCAAGTGCTTGGTTGATAGCTTTGTCAAATTGCAATAATACCTTTATGGCAAGCTGTGGTGTAATTTGTCCATACTAAAATAATATCTTTATTATTACACTTGCTAGTAACCTTTAACTTAATTTATGCTTTATTTATATTTTCATTATGAAAATATACATAAACAGAATCAAACGAAGATATACAAAAACAGAATCAACGATATAACAAAATACTTTATTATACCTAACCTCAAATATAAAGAGTCTCTTACATATACATACCTGAATCAATTCATCAAGACTTTCTTGTAGCGTATTTCCTAACGTTGTATTTCTATATAACTGATAAGACATCTTATTTCAAAATATATTTAATACAATATAAATCTACAAAATATCTTAATTGAAAAGACTCAACGTGAAACAGATTATTTGTTGACACTATAAAATCAAGAAAGCATGGCGCATGAATTCTTGTAACCAATTACGATTTTTAGTGGTAAATTCAAAGTTTTATATATATTTTAGTCTATATTTTTGATATTTTACTATTAATATATTACACTATATTTGTGATAAGTTTACTTATTATTAGTAGTTAATATACTAAAAATATATCGCGAATATAACGAAACGCTAACTAGAACGAAATGACTAATCCACAATTTCATAGATACTGTGGAGTTATGGCGGCTTACTAATGAAGCGTCATTTGAGAGCGGCATCTAATTTAAAATCTATACTTCCGTTTGTTCGTTACTCGTCCTTCTTTTTTTGGTTAGTGCATTTTGGTACGCTTTGATTAAATTCATATATCGAATAAAGTACAATTTTGCACGTATGAATATTATTATATAATATATTTATACTCATAACATCGTGTGCAGCTTATTAACCGCCACAATACAATCCGATATTGTGACGTCTAATTTCATTATATGTCAATTCTATAAAACTGTATCTATTCTCATGTCGGTATACTTCCGTAAGTTATGTGATGTCTAGTTGCTAATGATGTCTGTTGTTACCACAAACAGAATTGTAAAGTTACGTTATAAATGTTAATGATAATTCGTATTAAATGTACAATAAGTTGAAACTAAAAATATTGTGCAGTTTTTCTATTTCAATACCTTTCTTTACTTTCGGAAAAAAGGAAAGACATTAAGTACATATCTGTATTATATTGAAAATATAACAAATAATATTTTCTTACAAATTTATAACTATGCATTATAAATCTCAATACACATCTTTTATTGAGACAAAGAAGAGTGTATGTGTGTGTATTAATAAGAAAATTATATAAATTTTATAATAAAAACATATTGTTCCCATTAATGTTATTAATTCTTTTATTCAATAAAATCGTAATTAAACAAATTAAAAACAGTATCTTTTCAATCAATGTACATTGTATAATACATCTTTTTTATTTATTTTTTTTTTATCCGACAAACAAATCAGTGAAAGTGTTACCAATTGCGAATACACATTTATGTTTAAGAATACCGTGTTATATGAAGAAATATATGCGCATTTTTATTATTCGAATCATACACATAACATTGCGAATAAGTAGTAGAATAGATTCCCAGGCATTCTACAGAGGTAAGAAATCTCAAAAACTTGATCGAAATATGAAGGGATTTGTTAGTTTAATTGAGACTTTATATATTAAGGTTTTCGAGATCGTTGATTATGAATAGAAAGTCAAAATTATGAAAAATAAAATGACAGATCCAATATGGCGGATATATATGGTTGTGCGTGTATTAAAAAAATATCAAATTTGATTAAAACGTATTTAAGTAGACATTAGCTCGTATTATTTGCGATGAAATAGATAATATATAAAATACAATATAAAACAAAATATTAATAACAGTGACTAAATAAGTTAACTGTGATTCTATTCTTATATATTATTACTACTATTATTATTTAAAAATTAAAGCAAAATCAAAAGAAAATCTAAGTCTTCAATAGAGAGAAGAAATTAATTTTTTTTTATTAAAACTTTATATCTATTATTTAAATAGTTCTTAATAATTATGTATATATCATCATTAATGAGAATAACAAAAAAACTTATTTTTTGATGCGTTTCCCTAAGAAATTATTTCAATCTGGTTCTATCTAATTCTAATTCTAATATAATTCTATCTAATCAGCATATCTACAGAAGCGTAATTAGCAATATATAATATAAGTACTTTTATATTTAGTTAGAAATGGAAAAAAAAAATTTTAGGAACGTACTGAAATACACATTTATCCGGTAGTACTTATGTTATATAATCTAGATTTCGATATATCGCAATTAATACTGATCTCATCACGAGATGGAGGAGGTTGCTGCATGTGAAAATCTAAGGACACTACTCTAAAATCCAAGTTTAGGGATGACACGTCATTTTTGAAGATCTAGATTCCTTTCAAGTTGGTAAAACCTGATTTACGAATAGCTTCACCATCTCAAATCAGAAGCTTCAGTCATCTCTATTGAGCATGGCCGATCGTGTTTTCGAAATTTCGAACATTAAATCGTCCATGATAGGTTGCCTGCGACAGGTGCGCGAGTATCTTATTCTTCCTATCTTATCCGTACAGAAAAATGGATCTTCCCACGTTCCATGCACAATTGCAATGAAATTTTGAAATGGAAAAATAAAAAGAAAATGATTAGTATTATTTTTATAATAAGAAATTATAGAAAACATTGAAGAAATAATGGATATTAAAATATACTTATTTCGAGTCTTTATAGCTGTTCCGCAACGAGTATCTTGCCTCAAGATAAAGAACCAATGGACACCAACTTTAATTTGCGATTATAAGAATAATTCTTTAAATACTAGTCAGTTATAAACGTAAAATAAATGAAATTATAAATTGTCTAAGTTTACCCGCAAAACAAAACTGGTTCGATAACAATCAAAGTTAGTCAAATTATGTTATATTTAATGTTTGTCACGAGTTTTCTAATATTTAAGCAAATGTACTAATGTATTGTCTACAGGGAATGTATTGTCTAAATGTTACTTTATTGTACTCTATGTATATTATATGTGTATATTGTTTAAATAATTACAAAATTATTTCAAAATTATATATTATTTTTAAGAACCATTAGAATGAATGACTGAACACATATTTGCTTATTTTTACTATAGAATAATTTGTTGAAAGCTCATTAAAATACCATGGCTTCTTCATATGAGCATGGTGAAAAGTGTTTTCATATGTTTGGAATGGATTAGAAAATTTGATCGTTGTTTACATACTCAAAAAGGAAGCAATTATTTACTTTACCAAAATAAAACACATTACTTAAGCAATTATAAAAAGATCAATAGTGATACTAATAGTCTCTTTTCTTTTGCCTCAAAATTTAACTTGTATCATTATACAAAACTTGTTCGTCATGAAAAATGTCGTAAACAACGTTTATATCAACAACGAGTCCAAGCATAATTCTTGAACGATTTTGATGAACAAGGTCTCATTTTAAAGATGAAGATTTAAACGAGGACATGACTTTCTGGAATTTTTGAAAAAGCTTTATTTTTATGCATAAACTATTGTCGGAAAAAACATTAATTTTTACACGATTTTTTTCAAAGAAAATTAAGCTTTTTCAAAAGATTTCAGATTGAATGGAAATAATTATATACTTTGGAAATAATTAAATACTTTGAGAAACTTGGCATTATTAGTGAATGTATTAGGCACTAGTAGATTCTACAATATGATCAATTTCTGCAAATCTTTCATTCTTAAAATAGTCTAAGTGCAAGTGTCATTACACGCTCAGTTAGTAGATGTCAAGAAGAACGATAATAGGCCGATCATATAGACCAAGTATTTCGAATCTCTTGTCGAAATATCGGAAGTAAAAATATACGTAGAACAGCTTATCATCCTGAATCCAATAGCATCATTTAGAGATGGCATAGGTCTGTTAAAATCGTTATTAGATATCATAACAATAAGAACTTGTGCAAGGTTTTACCAACAATCCATTATAAGCTTCACACAAGTTTTAATGAGGGAATCTAAGTTTTTGTGGCTGAGATGATATTTGGAGTAACGCTTAGACTATTAAGTGAATGTTTCATTAATGAAGAAATTCCAATCGAGCTGCAAATCTTTCTTGACAAACTGAGGTTGTACAAATAAAACATCAAATCAAAACTCATAGCTCATCACTGCGAGAGAAATCTATTTGTGCATAAAACACTGCATATAAGTTCGCATGTGCTCTTGGAAGACGCTTGATCAACCGTAGCTTTAAATAGAAATTCAGACTCTGTTTTCAGAATCCTATACAAGAAACAACTGGTGAATATCTCCACTGACAGGCCTTTATAGAGTCAGCAGATTGAGTTAATGCATATAATCAAAAAATGCAATAACTTTATAAACTTATCCAAATAAACGATCTGTTAAATTTATGCGCCAGCCGGAGGTAATGCGCTTGAGGCAATATGTGTCATATGTGACACCAGTTGCCAATCAGCGCGTGATTTCGTCCAGTCAATCTCGTTCAGCAATTTTGTGCTTGCTGGCAACGTAGGAAACGCTTTTTTGTCTCCTACTTGAGTTATATGAATTAGTTATACACTTTGTTTCATTTAATACTGTATAAATATCAAATATATTTTTTGTTTCGTTAAGAAAAAGTTTGAGTGTTATTCCTCTTAATTAAAATTACAAGTAACTCTAAAAAATGTGATGTCATCATAAATAATTTAATACGACTTAAGACAAATTTAACTTAATTTAAACAAAATGATCAATTAAATAAAAAATGTAAAATAAGTAGAAAAAATAAAAAGTAAAAAAAAAAATCTAATCTATTCTCTACTTACGATTAGCAAACCCAAACACTTTGAACAAGAATTCGGATTAAAAAGTATGAACCAATCACGACTTGATTCCAATGAAGTCAGCGTCGACCAATCGTCCAACGTCCTACAAATACACGACACTTGTTTATATATACCTGTTTTCTAATTCATCAGTTGATAAACGTTTAAACGATTTCTATAAGTATTGTTTATTTCGATAATACAGGACCAATAATTTAGATTAATGAAAATATGTTTGAAAAAGATAAACGTACAGCAAAACCAAAAAAAAAAGATGAACAAGTGGAAAAATGAATTACAAATATGTATCTTTCAAATCATGTACTAGTGTCAACTGAACTATTTTTTATTATAAATCTAAATCAATATGCTGAAATAAATATTGTTATAGGCTTCCTTATATTTCATTTGTTTCAAAGTTTATCACATATTCATTTGAATTAACTTGATATTCATTAATTATTAAATTTTATGCATTTATATATTATAACAATCATGTAACAACGATAAGTTTACTGTTTAATTCAACTGTTTCAGTGATATGGGATTATATCAAATAATAACTACAAATACAAAGTTTTGATAGAACATGATTTAGAAATTAATATAAATTGAAATATAATTAAAAATATCTATGCCGAAGATGTTTAATGCTGAGTTAGAATCTGCTGGTAAAAAATTTTTAAATGATTTTTTTAAGTTACAAGATTCGTAAAGGTCTATACATCATTTCAGAAATGTTTCTTGTTCGATGTACCAAACATATTTCTGTGGAACAAATTCAATCATAGACAATTAATAAAGTTGAAACTAAAGTTAATTATAATATTAACACCTGTAACTTGAATTTCAAAGTTAATATACAAATGCGGTAAGTAGTTAACTCATGTTTATATATTCATGATCTTTTATACAATGATCTTGTTGATTTTTTATGTGACATTTTGTAATTCACAGAAAAAAATATTATATATAGACAGAAAAAGTCAAATAAAAGCAATTGAAAAAATATTTGAGTATAATAAAAAGTCAATTAGTAAACATTATAGCAAACTTATTGTATCTATTGATATTTTATGTGTATATTCTGATTTTAAAATATATCTAATAATACAAACATGATTTTTGATAAATTTTATGAAATTTAAATATAATTTTATATAGTTATGTATATCTTTGTGCTCAAGTAATATTTGATTTCGATCCTACAACAACAGGATATTTTGTCTCTGCACAACTAGAAGAGATATCCCAAGCAATGATTCAGTAAAATTATATTTATCATTATTTAATTTAATTTACTTGTAGTGTATGTATTCATATTTCATTGTAACAATTTTTGTAATAATTTCATGGAAATAAGCAAATCACAGTGAGGAGAATGGTGAATTATTTATAGCATATTTCTTACCTTTATAAGAAACATTAAAAAAGTGAAGAAGTGATTTTGTTGCTTGCATTGATTATACAGATGAAAAACAGTAAAAATATAAAATAGCTAGAGAGTATAATTGGAACGTCAAAAGCAAAATAAGGGATATGAGAAAAATAATTTCCTTGTTATACGACAAGATGGGATATATTAAAGATGAAGTATCTCTGCTAAAATTGTTAAAGTACTTATTTAATTACCCTATTTATAATTTCAGATGTACTATAATGAATTAGAAACTCATGTACGACTTAGTAAACACAGACAGAAAGCTGACCAAAAGCTAAATAATACATGATTAATTGTGCGTCATTGATCATTAAAATCTAACGAATTCAAAAGCAGAAACAAAACGCAAAATGATTAGAATCACCGGAAGAGAAAAAGATTGGATGAAAATTAAAATGAAGAGGAGGAGAAGAAGGAAAAAGAAGTGTAACAAGAAATTGAAAAAGCAACAGAAAAAGGTTATATATATTTTTAAATTTACAATTTTTATCTGATAATTATTATTATACTATTTTAGCTGGTTCTGAAAATGAAAGTAGTCCGCATACATCATTTAAATCATCTCTCGTGCTTTCAGCGTAATTTCGTCTTCATTTATCGGTATCTTCTAAATCTAGTTTGAAATCCACATCACATTCTCGTTCGATATATAAATTCGTTTCATCCTTCTCGCTCGTAATCAAATTCAAATTATCCATCTAAATCACACAATAAATCGAAATCAAGATCTGAATCACCTCAATCGAGAAATTCTTCTAAATCAAAATAAGTATCAAGATCTCGATTTGGTTCTCCTGCCAAATGACGGTCACGATCGTAGTCGAATCTATATCGAGGTTACAATTTTGTTTAAGACCAAGGTTTTGGAGTGGAAGTGGCAGTGTTTCTGTTAACGATAGTGTAGAAAGTAGTTTCGAAAACGAATAAGTAAATATTGTATGTATATATATATTTGTATATATATGTATATCTATACGAATATATATATACATATTTTGTTTGCATTTACAATGTCCTATTTTAATGACTTTCAGAATAGCAGTACATCAGAAAGTTCATATAAATTATGTTATGAAATATTTTTGTAGAAATGTTTAACTTTCAACACATTTCCTAACACATGTAAAATTGTATATAACTTACCAAAGAAACATATAAAAAGTAATAAGATAGTTATAATTTCTATAAGGATAATAATATCTAAGAAGTTTGAGAATTTTATTTTTATAAAGATTAATTTATATTATTCTCGCAAAAAGAAAATATATATGTACGTACAATATTTTTCCGACCATCGAATTGTTTTCATTAATAAATAAAGCTGTATAGTAATTCTCTACTTTTTTTTTTTATTTTGTTTTTATTTTTATGTTTTCACAACTCTAATAATTCTTGTCAGAGGGCAGTGTATTCTATTTGTAGATCACCTGTAACTTGCATTACGTCATCTCTGACCTATCCAACTGAATGGTTTCATGAGACGTCTCGTAATGCAACGTGCAATATACAATTGATAGTGTTGAGTTTTTAATATATGCGTTGATATTGTATCGAATATAAGGATTTTTAAATCATAGAAAAAAAAAATAAAAAGGTAAGAGAAATTATAACAATGTTTAGAGTGTGTGATTTCTGTTTTAAACATACGGTTAAGTCTATTGAATCTTTGAAATTATTGCGTGTCCCAAAAACATTGACCCTGACAAAAAAAGAACGCATCTTAAAATATTGTATAAAATTCGAAATAAACAATACGGAACGAACAATGAATAAGTGACATATAAAAAACGATTGATGATATTTGCAGGTTAATATTTATGTGTTTTTATAGAATTGTATTTATGCGTATCATACATTTGATTATCTACTTTGCGAAAGATGAATTAATATATATATATATATATATATATATATATATATATATATATAAAAGTTTCAAATGTTTAAAGTTATAATGTTTTCAAAAGTTCCAATATTAACTCTTTGAATTCGATTTTTTTTTAATATTGTTGCGTATCTACTAGAGTGTTTGGCATATGAAAGAGAAACATTTTGAAAGATAATTATTTGTTGTCTGCGTTGATACTAAACTAATAAATAAAAGTAATCGGCTAAGAAATATGTCACTACAGCAAATAATTATTGTTGTCATTTCGGAGATGATATATAAGTTTTATAGTAAATTTTTATTATCGCTTCTAGAGTGACATACAAGTAAAAGGTTTAAAAGTAGAAGTGGTATCATTTTACATTATTATAGCCTATGTATAAAAAGATTATAACAATAAATAAATAAGATTTCATCTGACAGATTTAAAGATTTCTAACATATATAATATGAACCGTTTATTATTTTAAATATTTCTTTTAAATAGTCAACATTAAATGTAAAATATTGATTATAATTTGTGCAACAAAAAACATATTTCTAAGATGATTAAACCATACCATCTTGTTGTAAATAATAACGCGATTAGATGTATATCTGCATTAATTAATTGTATAATATATGTAATATAGTGAAATAAAACATATATTATATTGTCGGCGACAGTATAATTCTATACATTGTTTACAACAATTAATTTTACAATCATATTACCGTAACATCATAATAATGTCTTTACTGCAATTAAAGTTATATCATAATATTTAAAGAAAAACAACAATACTCAATGTATTCTGTTTAATAGTAATTCTGTTAGATAGTATATAAATGGTGATCAAAATCATAATTTTCAACTTTTTCTTTCATATGGGTTGATACCGATCGATCTTCTATCAAACAAAATGGTCGATTTCAAAGAATTAGGAAAGTATTAAAAGATCTCTAATAAAATTTCTAAACTTAATTTATTATATAATTATACTA
This sequence comes from Vespula pensylvanica, assembly GCF_014466175.1. Lineage (NCBI taxonomy): Eukaryota > Metazoa > Arthropoda > Insecta > Hymenoptera > Vespidae > Vespula > Vespula pensylvanica. Next base: position 10,596,272 of record NC_057685.1, on the reverse strand, counting down.
CTAAATATTATTATAATTATACTAATCAATGATATAATTTAAAGTTATAATTATATTATTTTTTGATCTAACAAAGTAATACTGAATAAATATATATAATTATTATAATATACTAAACTACTATAATCATATTATAGAAAAATATATACTACTAAAATATATATTATAGAAAATATCAAAAATATTTTTTAAACTTGTGTCTAACAAAGAAATATAATTTGCAAATTTTAAGATTGTTCTTAATTTTAAGATTATTCTATTATTCTTACATCATATCTTACTTACATTTGCCCCAAATAATGGAACTTTAAAAGTTTACTACTAAGTAGTGCTTTGTTATCATGGATTTCAACTCTAGGTCTTATTTATCCTTAACTCAAGTCAAATAAAGAAATCTAGGTCGATTTCTTAGCTCTTCCAAAATCTTATTGGATAAATAAGCAATTTTATTGATTTGAAAATTTACTATCACTTTATAAAGATATCATCTTCGAAATTGCATTTACAATTAAATTAATTTATTCTTCATTGACTAGTACCATATTTCCAACAAATTGAACCATGTAACATAATTGCGTAAATGTTAAGCATCATAATAACTTTATGGTTATATGTAATTAAATATCAATTTAAGAAGTCTCATCACCTCAGAAATAACATCTTTAAATATATATTTTAGATGGCACCAAAAAATAAAGAAAACAATTCTTGTAACAAAAAAAAAAGACAAGTTTCTGAAGAAGAAGATGATGAAGATTACAGAAGGCGTCGTGATAGAAACAATCAGGTAAAATTGTTTTTACTTATTTCTATATTTCATAATATAGTTTTCATTTAAAAAACAAAATTATTCTCTTTAATACTATTACAATACAAGTTTCATTTTTATCATTGTAGGCTGTAAAACGTTCAAGAGTAAAAAGCAAATTACGTACACAACAAACTCTGGAACGTGTAAATCAACTTAAAAGAGAAAATGAGTTATTGGAGGAAAAGATAAAAATGCTTACAAAAGAGTTAGGCTTCCTTAAGGACCTTTTCCTTGCTCATGCTGGTAAATATATATATATATATATATATATATATTTCATTTATACTTTTTTGTCTGCCAATCAGAAATATATTTTCATATATTGCAATAATCTAAAATAATTTATAGGTTCCAGTCAACATTCTATGAATTTCCAAGACATAGACCTGAATGCTCTTCTAGCGGAAGATACAAAACCTCTAGAATTACCTAAAACAACTGCTGAGCTTTAATTCAAACTGATTTCCACGTGAAAGAAATAACGTGGATTTGATAGAATTTGATCGAAATGTACTTTAGCTCGCATACTTCAAGTCCCAAGTTGGACATCTTGGAAGGATGCCAACTTCGAGTCCATCCAAAAAATTGTAAGAGCTGAACAACTTCATCTATGTTGACTGTCAAGCAGCATTATTAAGAAGATTAGATAAATGATATCAGATAAATGTTGATTAAAATGTAAGAAGAAATAAGCATGATAAATGGCATCGTATGACAACAAGGAGGAACGTAAAGTTGATGTATTTAAGATCGACACGTACAGATTAAATTTGGTTACATAAAACTCGATTGGTGGAGAAAGTATTTTCTCAATGATTTGTCAGAGAAGATGGAAGAATTGCAATAGTGGTCATAGTTTATCATATGCTTTAAAAGTTATGTACGAGGTCTTTCTGGAAAGTATTCGTCTTAAGAGTATATTTTTGTATTTGTATTTGTATTTGTATTTATATTAATACAAATTATACAGAGACTCACAAACGTTTTGCCCTAAATGGTAAATACTCGTAATAGCACACCTAGCTTCAAAGATATGCGGATACTTTTTGGACAGATCTCTTATAGAAAATATAATATTGGACAAATTTATAAAAGAGTATAACGAAAGGATAGAGCGAATAACGCAAAAGTATTTACATTTATTTTATTCGGATAAATTCTGACGATTTTATACTTTGAATTTTGTGGAATCGTTAGGTTCGTAGAAAAATAAAATAAAATAAAAAATAAATGAACATTCCAATAGTAACATGCCTTCTATAACTTTTTATTTATAGAAATTTTAATGTAATTGTTTTGCAAACACGTTCATTTATTAGAACAGAATTATTAGCAGATGAAACAAATCAATATGTAACTCATTAATAATTACGAGTTTTACCTTATATGTTTCATATGCCAATTTGTAGTATAGAGAAAAAGAGAAAGAAAGAGAGAGAGAGAGAGAGAGAGAGAGAGAGAGAGAGAGAGAGAGAGAGCAATTTAACAAATTAGATATTATTTATTGTTTTATTTTTAAAAACTAATATTAGAAAAACATATTGTATTCAAACTATGAATACTAATGATGCTATATTAAGAAGTTTTTTTAACAAAATCTATTTTTTAAAATAGGATGAAAAATAAAAACAATAGAAATTTATGTATTTTTTTATTATTTTAGAAACAATAATAAAGCATTATAATTAAAATTTTTAATCATTTGAATTAATGAAGAATTATACAAGTTCGTTGATTATACGTAAAGATTTCTTTAAATTATTCAAAAATGTGATCATATTTCCAAGATATGCAATTTCCATTCGATTGCCAGTGTGTTGAGTAATTACTGAAAAGGCGGAATGGTCAAATATATTTTTTGTAAATTCAAAAGATAAGCGTAAATGTAAAATAATTTACGCATTCAATGATTATTTTATTAAAGCTATATTCATTATTTATTTTCGCTAAATATGTACATTTTTACATAACGGTTCACTCTACTTCATTAAAAAGAGTAATCTTTATTCACGTGAGGATAATGAATGCTAGAAAAACATTGGCGACACCTGTATGCTTCGATATTCACTTGGCCGAAAAGATCCGATCAATCTTCGGTCTTGGTTCGGGAAAGCCAGTATCGTCGTATCGAATTTGCGTACCCTAAACTATATTTACAAGCGCGTCAACGATTTAGCTTCTTTATAAAACGATCTTTTTCAATCATCGATTTTCAAATTCGATTTTATTACATTTCAATTCATACGTCGAATTCGTCACAAATTAAATATTTGTTTGATTGTTTGTAATTATACGGTCTCACGAAGAACGTAGGAAAGTGTATAAGCAAGGTATTAACCTTACCGTTGATAAGATAGAAGAGATTTCATATTTACAAGAGACATAAAAAGATCAAATAAACTTGTAAAGTCTTATCGATGTTCTTATTCGCTTCTAGCTTGATCGTTTTAGAAAAAAAAAAATAAAATAAAATAAAAATAGAAAAGGAAAAAAGTATCGTAGTGAGGGTTTCGGAATACCACGGGACGTAGGTGAATTGCTCGCAAGCGCGATGAGCCGGCGCGCTGGTACGCCTAGCAGACGACATGTTGGCTGTAGGGAGCACCTCGTCTCGGACGTTTCGATCGCGAGTTTCCGTAAAGATTTTTAAGTGAGAGGAGAGTAGACGGGATCGGTAAAAACAAGGTGGATAGAAAAGTGACTAGATCGTGGTGTTGGCTCTAATTAATAGTGCTGATGTAGTGGTGGTGACTGTGTCCGTGTTTTAACGAGAGATTTTAAAGAGGTGGAGGAAGGCGGCGGTGGCGGCGGCGGCGACGGCAAAGCAGGCGGCACTGAGCGACGAGGAGGGGATTCTGAGGAGCCCCCAAAAAAGCAAGGTGTCGAGTAACCAGGAAGGATTCTCGTCCGAATAGTTCGAAGCACGAATGGAATGATAGCTCGTTGGCACGATTGAAAGTGAGGAGGAAGGAGAAAAAGTTAGAAGGAAAGGAAGGAAAGACTAAGAGAAGAGGACTAGTAGAAAGCAGGTTGTAGAAAGGGAAGGTAGAGAAGGAGTAGGAGGAAGAGGAGGTTCATCGTTGGATTTATAACACATTATCTTCCCTTTCTGTAGACGGGGACGCGTGATCGTTTCGACTTGATTAGAACTCGTGAGAAAGCGAGAGCAATAGGGAAAGCTAGAACGAGAGCAAGAGTGTTGAGAGCTGATCTATTTTAACGTCTCAGTGTTTCGCGTCGGCCGTCGTCAAGGGGGGAGAAGTAAAGGGGTGGTGGTTGTGGCGGTGGAGGTGGTAGGGTCTGGGAGGTGGCGAGGTCGCATACACGCGCCGTGTCCCTTCCTTCCTCTCCTGGAACGGATTCGCGCGAGACGTTGTCGTCATCCTTCGTACCCGGGTGCTGTTTCTGTCTCTTTGGCATCCCTCGCGATTGAAGGACTGTTCGGTGGAAAAAGAATAGACTATTCTCGTCGTCATCGTTGTGTCATAGACCGGCCAGCCGGCTGGTTTAAGCGGTTGCCCAGAAACGCTCGTTGACTCATCGATTCATCGACGATAGTATTGCTGGTAATTATGCTTTCGCTTTTAGTTATGGACCAGTGGAGGCTGTGGCCAAAGAAAATATAAAGTGAGTATAGTGCTAAATCTTCATCGACGTACGTATATATCGACTGGAGAGGTGATCAAGAAAGAAACACGAGAAGCAGAAAGGCAGAGAGGGAGGGGGGAGAGAGAGGGAGAGGGAGAGAGAGAACGAGAGTGAGCGATACAGAAAGAAGGTGTGAGTAACGGTGATTGTTGCACAGCCCTTGCTCCTGACGGAGTGCAACAGAAACGGTGTAAGCTTGGAAGTACAAGCAAATCGGCGATAAAGCGCGATCCGTCACTGACGAACGGTACGGAGAAACTATACGTGGGAATTCGCGGAAAAGGAACGTGCCTTGACGAACGGCGGGAGAGGGTGCGCTTTTCGAACGTCCTCACGTCGTCGATGTCGTTGCCGTTGCTGTTGCCGTCGTCGTCGTCGTCGTCGTCGTCGTCGTCGTCGTCGTCGTCGTCGTC
>NC_057685.1:10583220-10591300 GCF_014466175.1 Vespula pensylvanica | reverse complement strand
TCGTCGTCGTCGTCGTCGTCGTCGTCGCCGCCACTGCCGCCGCCGCCGTCGTCGTCGTCGTCGCCGCCACCGCCACCGCCGCCGCCGCTGTCGTCGTCGTGGTCGTCGTGGTCGCCGTTGTGGTCGTCGTCGTATCGTCGTCTCCGGTGTAGCCATATTCTCGTGTGTGTTCTAGCGACCCTGTAGAAGTACGCGCGCGCGCGCACCCTTTTTATTCAGTGGAGGGGTGGCGTCGATCTTTTCCTCGTCGATAAGAAGAGAAAAAGGAAGATCGACAGAAGTGGCAGGGAATAACGAGGAGGGCGAGTCACGTGTGTCTTTCTCGTGGTGTGTCATGGGGTGCTTCGGCAGCCAAAGCAGTAAGGCCAGTCAGGATGATAGCAAGAACCAGAAGAGACGCTCGGATGCCATTACTAGGCAACTGCAGAAGGACAAGCAAGTCTATCGTGCTACTCATAGGCTCCTTTTACTCGGTAAACATTCTCTTTTCATTTTTCTTCGTTTATTTCCATCTATTTCGATCTGGAAGGTTTGTGGCAGAGTTTTGTGACATCTGCCTGACTAAATTTATTTATGAACGCGTTTATAAGTTTAACTAGGTCTATGTCTTTCATGATATATTGCTTTTTCGCATATTTTATTTATGCTTATGTATTAACAAATGATGCACTTGTCTAAACGCGTACGTACGTAAAAGAGAACAAACTTGTGGTAAAAAATGCCGCCATTATTCGATCAAGAAATACTGCACATGTTTGATATAACACCGATTTTTTTATCAAACAATGTAGAAAATTCGATAACAGAAATTAATTATGGAAAATATATAAAATAAATAACAAGTGTTCTCGACAATGTACTGGAGACACGTTTCCACAAAAAAAAAAAAAAAAAAAAAAAAAAAAACAATTCGCTTCTACCACGAGTTTGTGGAAAAAGGCGGGATATTCGGAATTGAATCAGATTTAGATACAAACGTCTTGCATCTTCGAAAAGCGTGTCCATTTTTACGGCTTAGATATAAGTATCGATTTACAAGATTCTCTACTTGTTAATTACAAAACATTTCTCTAAAACTATGAATCCTTTATGGGCGAAAATTTGTCGAGATAACTTAAAACATTAATCCGGACGGTCGGCAATTGCTTTCGGACAAAGACGCGCGTTCGTTGAGGATAGGGCGAACATTATCGTGATGTTCATCGGCGCGTTATTCGATTTTATCGATTATCGTACAAGTCGGCACCCACGAATATCCCAACCGCTGCTTCTGTCGTACCTTTTTCATGCTTTCTCTCTCTCTCTCTCTCTCTCTCTCTCTTTCTCTCTCTCTATCTCTCTCTCTACCTCTACCTCTACCTCTACCTCTATCTACCTTTCTCTCTCCACTTTTCACCTTTCTCTATCACTCTTACTCATGCTTTCACTAACTTCCACATCCTCCTTTCCGTCTCACATTCCTCTTCGTAACTACATCTTTCGTACATATCCCTTTTTTTCTTTTTGTTCCTTACTTTTTTTTCTATCTCTATTTATCATCCTTTTTCTATCTCTGTCTGTCTGTCTGTCTGTCTGTCTGTCTGTCTCTCTCTCTCTCTCTCTCTCTCTCTCTCTCTCTCGTTTCTTTTTTCTCTTTCAAGTTTATATATCGTAGACACGATAGAAAAATAAAGGCGTATGCGCGCAGGCGTGCGAAACATTTTCCAACGTGTCTACTTCTGATTGCGATATTTAAGACCAACTGCTCTTCGGCGTTACCTTTCTATATGTAAATTGTCACTCTAATTCGACGCGAGTAAGTTGCATATCCATGTATTGCTTGCGGCCGAAAAGCAACAGCTGTTAACGCATTGTTTTCCCCAGTGCATGCATATAATTACTATTGATGCTGTACTCTGATGGTAAAAGACTGCTGTAATCGAAAACTCAATTCTATTGCTGTTACTTCTTGTTTGATAATTTTATGCACGACATTTCTATTTTCGTGATCGATTAAAAAACATTCTGCAATAATTATATAAAATGTCTTGCTTTTTCTGCCTTTCTCTCCTCTCTCTCTCTCTCTCTCTCTCTCTCTCTCTCTCTCTCTCCCTCTCCCTCCCTCTCTCTCTCTCTCTCTCTCTGTCTCTTTCTTTTTTCGGATAAATCTCGATAACCTTACTTTTTTTTCAGGAGCGGGAGAATCTGGGAAAAGTACGATCGTCAAACAGATGAGGATATTGCATGTCAACGGTTTCAGCGAAGCGTAAGTTTTCTCGAATTTTATACCAATGATCGAAAGACTATTATTTCAAGGCGGTCTTACACATGCAACGTAACTAAACGAGTTGCTTTCTCGATTAATCCTTTTTTATCCTTTTTTTTCCTCACTTTTCTTTTCATTAATACGCACTTGTACGGAATGAATCATTCCGGCAACTGGTTTGAATCACAGTATCGACGTAGTATCAACACGTGGTCGATACGAATTCAAATTTGTGATCTTTCACGTTTTTCTCTTTCTCTCGATTTTTGACGATTCTTCTTCGTTAGCCCGATCTCTCTCTCTCACTCTCTCTGTCTCTCTCTCTCTCTCTCTCTCTCTCTCTCTCTCTCTCTCTCTCTTTCTTTCATTCTCACATTAATGTAGCGAACAAATGAGGAGAAAAAATGTTACTTTTTGTATTCCCCTTTACGAGAATTTTTGCAACAACTTCCATTTCGGAATAGCGATATAAAAATAAACATAGAGGTCGAAGAAAGAAGAAACGAATGCCGTTATCGCTAATGAGATTCTTATTACACATATACGTATGTACGTACGTAAAAATCAAGAGCAACTAGATAGGATGAAAACGACGTGCAAACAAACGGGCCGCCTCGTGTGTGTCGTAAATTCTGTCTGACTTGGGGAACTGATAACGTTGTGTCTGAAAGGCGCCTCATTGCTTTTCTTTTTTTCTTCGTTTTCTTTTTTAACAACATTAAGTGATCGACCGCCGTAGGAATTATAACTTTATCTTTCGTATTAATCAAAGACAAAATTTGTTCGTTATTCGCCTTTCCCGATGGTTTATCACGTTGCAAAGAGTTCTTTGATGAACGTTATACATGTATTCATGTATGTATACACATGCGATATACATTGTATCGTATTAAATCTCGTGCAACGAAAAAAGAAAAAAATCGCGACGAAATGTGCTGTAATATAACGGTGAAATATATCAAATTGCGTTTCCGAGTAAAAGAAGAGAATTAGCATGAAATTGGTAAGAAGTTACGTTGCATTTATACCGTGAAAATATCCTTGAAAGAGAGAAAGAGAGAGATGTATATTAGAATTTTGTTAGCTTGTGCTTACAGCGAAGTAAGCAAAGCAAAGTAGATTGCTGTATTAAATCGCAACTATCGTCATTACGTTTCCGTATATATGTCAAAGAACGCGCATGATAAAACTATGGAGTATCTTAATGACGACAGTTTGCTACTTTAATTTGAATATATTTTTTCTAATATTATCCTTCGATATTTTGATATTTTGATATTTTAACCGTTGTTTCATAATCCATTTCCTTTATTTTTTTCCAGAGAGAAGCGGCAGAAAATCGAAGACATAAAGAAGAATATCAGGGACGCGATACTGGTAAGAATCTATTCACTCGATTTTTTTCGCATTTCTTTCAATCTTTTACTATCCGATTTTCTTTCTACTTTTAAATTCGACATTGGACATACATTCCGTATTTTGCAGAGCGTACAGTCATTATAAAATTAATAATATTATTAAAACATTGATTGGAATGGTATAAAAATCTATATAAATATTATTATTACGCGTTAAAAAAAAATATTCATTCGTATTAATTTGCAACGACCAGACATATAATTTACTAACGAAATCTATCAATCTATCAATTTTTACTATTCAGCTCTGATTAATTGCAAAAAGTACTCGACCTTATGTGCCGCATCGCTCGTAATCTCGATTGGTTTAATCGCATTGCGGGAAGTATCGACACGTTAATCAGCGATGTTTATCCTAATTTTAGAATTATGATATTTTGTATTTTGGAATATACCTAAGATAATGAGCATTGCGTACATCAATTCTTTCGAATGGCAAAGTATATGTAAACCATTTTAGTGGGCCATTCGGAGCAACAGGTTTCTTTTTCCTTATCATCAGACATCTCGAAGCATGGATACGTAAGGCATGAATTTATCTATCAAATATCATTGTCGTTATACACGGTAGAGTACAAGTTTTTAAGTTTATAATTCTACAATTTGAAAAAATTAGCCTAAAAGTCTCGAAAAAAGTAACTGATTTTTTAAATTACTTAGGGACTTTTGATCCTGTATTAACGTTATGTGATGCAATATTCTCGAACGAACGCATAACATTTTATCATTAATTTGTCTTTCGCTTCCGTATTTAGATGTATATAGTCAAACGTAACCTTGCTTCCACTTTCGTATATCAAGCAAATATACATAAATATCATTACGTGCTTGCGGATATAGTATTAATAGTGTAGAGATAAATACAGTTAGAACTTATATAAAATATTGATGTGATTATAAATTCCTAATTAATTTGGTACATATCGAATGGAAATGTTGAAAAATGCAAATAGTGGCGTATTAATCTTATGCTCGTAATAAAATTTGGATTTTCTTTAAGGGTATATTCTTTTTGGTCAAAAAAAGATAAATTTTTTTTCTGATACTTTTTAAAAGAACCTAGTTTCAAGAATATTCAGTTAAAAATTCATGTACGAATTAAAAAAAAAAAAGGAAACAATAGCAAAGTTACAGCGATAGTAGTAATAGTGTAATTGATGTCGCTCAGGTAATACTTTCAAATCGAACGACTATTCCATCCTCCAATTTTTCTTTTTCATTATGAACCATTTTATTTTATTGCAATTATGCAGTAATTATATGTCAATATGTACATGTAAAATTTGTGAGTATTGGAAACATTGAAAAGAACTGTTCTTCATGGGGAATGGACAGTAGAGCATAAAAACTCGTGTATAATAAATCGCAAAGAATCCTCTAATAAAATAGGAGAAGATGTAACTTTAATCAACTCTTTAGCATTATAGTTCCATGAATGAAGATTTATATCATTATTATTTACACAGTCTAGAATTATGATGCGGTTAGTAGCGCGAAAATGCTCAAGGTCAATTGAACAATATTAAGAACGAATATGAAGTTTGAAAAACGTTTTGAAGAAAGTAAGATCATTTTTTGAGTATTTTCTTGGTGGATTTACTTCAAAATACATACTTACTGCAAGTTTGCATTGTCTCCTGTAAATTTCCATTTCAAAAAATATCAACTGAGTACTAAAGATGATAGAAATTCCACTGAACGTTGGTATCGGTCCTCTTAATGAAGACGTGTCATCAATTTTACAATTAGTGCAAAATTGGTTCGCCCGCTCATGGGTTTAACGTACTAGAAGACGCTCAAAACGCTGCAAAAGAGGCTTTCATTTCGACTATCGAAGGTTTATTATATGATTCTGAAATCGATGATTCATTATAAGTATTCAAAAATAATTGTTATCTGCTTATAAATGCAATTCATTTTATATTATTTTATATAATTATTGTATGATACGTACCAAATTGTTTTATATAATTATAGACACAATTTTAAATGCGTTTTTCTTGAAATAGTAGATTTGAAAACTTCGAAATCGATATTTACAATTCTTCCTAGAACTTATCAAACCGGTTGATTTCAAATTTACAAAGTATTATTTTCATTAAATTTAAGGAATCCTCTCGAGCTACTGTTTTTTTGGAAAGATGATAGCAACTTTTCCCTTAAAAGCATAAAAAAATACAAAACTTCACTATTTTATATAGACGTAAGATTTTAATTGATCCGGCTTGAAAGAAACACATATTTTACTCTTATGCTTTAAGATCAAATTGTGCTTCTTTGTTTTACACACACGCATACCCTAGTTGATTGCCATAGAGATTATCGTGATACTTTTTTACTCGTGATGCATTTTTACATATGTTTACGCCAATGCTTCTTTTTCCACCATTTTTCATGATTTCTGATTGAAAACATTTTAAATTTAATGTTTAAAGTGCATTCTATTATATAGAGAAAGGTTTAACCTTATAAACAATATAAATTCGTCCCCCCCCCCAAAAAAAAAGGTGTTTTCTTTTGCTCAAAAGTGACATATACGTTCTTAAGTACGAACGTATCGTTGTGTGTGTCGTTTATCGTGGGCGAGATTGTACATCTAGGTGACATGCCAGCTTCAAAATGTATTTGTCGAAGACGAGTTAAAAGACTACACGTTGCTCACTGCTAATATTAGCAGTAATTCGCTGGACAAATACGACTACCTCATCTAGTGTACTTTCCACGAAGTTTCCTCCTTCGAGGAATCTTATTTTGTCAGTTGTTTATATATTAAATAATTTTATTTTATTACTTACGTTCAATTATAAATAGAAAAATGAAAAAGAAGGAGAGAGAAAAGCTTAAAATTACATGTAATCGTTTCGTATTAGCCTTTTGGCTTTGTTTTCCTCTTTATTTTTACCTTCCATTAATTACACGCGAGTTGAGCTGACGATCTCTATTTCGAAGAGAAAGGAAATTTGTAGTCTTAATGACACGAGTAACATACATCGTCTTGAATTATCATCAAAATTTTGCCGTGATCGGAATAACCGATGATATTAATTTATGTCCTATTCAAACTAACAAACCTGTTTTTATATGATTCGATATGTTTTTATATGATTTGAATCAAACTAGATCATTTACCATAACTACATTAACAAGCATCTTTTTTCCATTTATTCCACTGAGGTTTGAGGGATTAGAAGACGAAATCAACAAGGCTGATGTTTCCGTCTTTTTTTACTTTTCCAGACGATAACCAGTGCTATGAGCACGTTAACGCCGCCCGTGACGTTGGAGGATCCTGCAAATCAGAGTAGAGTCGACTATATCCTGGACGTCTCGTCATCCCCGGATTTTGATTATCCCGCGGTGAGTAAGTTAATGAAAAATTTAATTGACAATTAGCATTCTTAATGATGAGAAAGAGGAAGAAAGATTTTCTCGATGTCATCGAACGAAACAGAAATCACGTGCTAGACACGATATCTGAGCTTGATAACAAACTCTCTCGAACATTTTTGACCATATACAGATATACGTGTGTGCGTGCTTGTGTATGATAATGAACGTATGGAGTCGTTGAGAACTACTACGTGGCATGATTAATGTTTACGGTGTTTATACAGCAACACACATGTGATGACTCGTATAGGATACCACATTAGCATATGCTACACTATATTTTACACGCGTACTTGCATATAATACTCGACGTCGTTTCTTATATTAGATATAAGACACATCTATGCGCTTCTAAATGGACCAACAAATATCTCGCCAAAAATTCTTCAATAGCTACGATCTTTTTAGATACGTTTCATTTAGCATTGCATTTGCGATGTTACTTTCAAAACATGTATCCATGTTTTCTACACTTAATAAGATAATTAACATATATAAGTAATAAAAATATTAATAAAAATAGAAAATATACTGGAGTACCACACAAAAATTATTTAGTGATATTTCAGAAAAAATTTACTCATTTGTAATAGTCGTTATTTCATAAACTTATAATAAGACTACATAATCTGCCGAAAAATAATATCTTGTACGTTGGTTTTATTACGTTGAAGTTGCGTAACTTTAGACAATTGAATCTATAGAAAAGCATCAGGCCAATGATAAAATTAATTTATAGGTGAGATTAGTTTAGAATCGATTAAGTAGTATCGAAAAACGTATTATGAGGGCGCTTATTTAGCTCGTTTGGTCATTTCGTATTCAGGACAAGTGTTTCGCGCTTCTTTGGAAAAACGTGTATTAAAGCCCACGTGTGTCCCCTACCAACTCACGATACACACTTTTCATTTATATGATATTTGACCGAAAGCATGAAAAAGATTGGTCGTTTTTCGAATATAGTATGTGCGCGCGCGTGTCCTCTCTCTCTCTCTCTCTCTCTCTCTCTCTCTCTCTCTCTCTCTCT
>NC_057685.1:10532222-10583120 GCF_014466175.1 Vespula pensylvanica | reverse complement strand
AGAGAGAGAGAGAGAGAGAGAGAGAGAGAGAGAGAGAATTCGCATACATTTTATGGATTTAAAAGCAAACGTGAATTCGAATTCAGGATGCGACGTGTCTCTCAAAATAAAGTCGCGACAAAATAATTCGCATGTTTTGCGTCATTCACTTTGCGAGTCGTAGCACATACCTATAATACCTACCTGTACATGTAAAGTACGTATTCGAATGTGTGTGTGTGTGTGTGTGTGTGTGTGTGTGTGTGTGTGTGTACATACATAGTTATAAATGAATGGTTGACCGCCGATTTCGTATATGACGATACGTAATTTATATAAAATTTATAAAAAGGTATACACGAGAGCATATATGTGTGCATTATCATGCACTATTATTTATGGTTGTACAATGTATGTATGTGTTCTGACTCCATTGTGAACAAAATACTCGGATTAATCGAATTAAATCTTCTCACCGACAGCATGTTTTACGATTATTATGTTTTTATGCTGTCGTCGTCGTAGGGCGTTGCCTATCAGAATGTAGAATTCGCGCAAAATGAATTTTTGAAATGTCCAATCAAGTTCACATCGTCTAGTCACTGTAACGGAGTGGTGATGGTGATCTTTCTTTTTTTTTTCAAAGAAAATTTTTTACGTAAGTTTAAAGAAATTATTTACATAAAAATAAAAAAGAAATGAATTATATTTGATTCCGATTATATTTTTGGAAGCTTTCCGAACGTATGTATATTGTATTTACGATGATCCGGTATGACCGTTTATTTTTAATTCAACAAATGCAACCTTCAATATGCATCTTTCAATGTCATCGCCTCCGAAAATCACCAACAAAATAAAGAAATAACTAACGATTCGTGCGAATTAAATAACCTTCTGTAATAACGTATTTGTCTTTTTCCGCATTTTAGATAAATTTTAAATGATGCGCGCTTATGCCTTGGTATATAGCTTACTTATACGTTGTATGTTAGTGTATAAGCAATAGGTATATACACACACAGTAATTCTAAGAAGACAGTGAGCTTATTGGACTTGGCAGAAGTTTATTTAACGGAAATGTCTTCGTTCACCAACTTTCCTTAGGTCGTTATTAAAAATAGAATAGTGAAACCACACGCGCATCCATTCAAATGTTAAAGATATAATAACGTTATCTTCAATGGTACATTTAGGAGCAGCAACAGGCGGTACTAATTTTCGTAGAAGTAGTACTTACTTGCCTTCGTGTCCTCAGTTTTCTTTTTGATGCGATTAAATCGTCGACGGCCGATGAGAGAGAGAGAGAATGATTTAATCAATGAAACTGGATCGGAATATTTGAAACACGTGTTATACATACATTGCTGTAAACACAAGCGCACTAGGAACAATCCGAGGACATACTCGCAATTCTCGTAATTAAATTTATCATGTATGTAACAGCGCTTTCCCTTTACCCGTCCTTGCCTCTGATGATTCGTGCGCTTAATTTATCACTGTCAACTGGTCTTCCAAATATCTAGAAGAGGCCCTACCAAGGATACGGAAGTTTATTTCTGGCAGTATCCAAGTCGAATCTCTCTTTCTCCCTCTCTATTTCTCATGGCAGGTCGATTTAAAACGTACTTGTACTACGGTGACACGCAACCCTGACGCAACACACACACACACACACACGCGCGCGCGCGCGAATACAGGCGTACATTTGGAGATCTACGAGCATGGACGCACACGAATGCACCTTCCTATATCCAACGCATATCTATTGCATAAATTAATATAACATATGGTGGTCGAAATCGTCAAGTAATAAATGCTGAATTTAAAGATAAGCACGACAAATTATTGCTTTTCACCTTTATATTTCTTTCTCGCCAATTGATTTTTTCTTTTCCCGGTTTTTAGGTAATTCATATGCAGAACTGGTTTGCTTGCTAATCAAAGAGTAATCTTAATAGTCTGTATCGTAATTAAGATTTGTAAGATAATAATCTATAACATAATGAGAAGGAAAATGAAATCATCTAAACCGAATCGTCAAAGTCGTTAATTGATTCATACATCTCTTCCTTTTTCTTCTCATTTCTATGATAAGTAGGTAAATATGTATGAAGAGCCAGAATGAAAGGCATGAAAATAATTTGTTGAACACTGGTGTCCTGCCGCACGTAACTTAATGATTTATTTTTTTCGTTCTTGTCGATTTTTCTATTGATACTTTGCACTAGTGATTATTCAATAATAGCATTTGATCGATATTAATTAATAATAGGCAATGAATAAATCTAATAAATATATATCTGACGATACTTTAGATTTTTTGCGTCCAATCCTATTACGAAAAAAAGTAACTTTTCATCGCATCTTAGTGCATTTCGGTACTAGTAACGAGTCGTCGCGCAAAGCCGTGCCAACGTCTGTCTTCTCTTGAAAACCGCCTTCAGACATTCAAGAGAATAATTAATTCTAAATTCTTAAGTCCGACATATCTCATTAGCGATATGAGATGCTACGTGGCTCGATAAATGACGAGACTCATAGGACAGTTAGTTCCAAAGCTCATTCTCTCTCTCTCTCTCTCTCTCTCTCTCTCTCTCTCTCTATTTCTCTCTCTCTCTCTATTTCTCTCTCTCTCTCTCTCTCTCTCTCTCTCTCTCTCTCTCTATTTCTTTCTTTCATTATTAGTCGCGTATGGTGAAAAGTAGGTATGTATGAATCATTTCGGTATTTCGACAAATATATATTTATTTTTAGTTCCTCGCATATTATCGTACGTGTTTGTTTTTACAATACTATTGCATCTTCGAAATGCGCTGAACGAGTTCATTTCTTATTAGAGATAAAATTCGATGGTTAGACATCGAATTGTTCTTTTATTATTTTCGAGACAGAGATAGATAGATAAAATGATTTAGAAAGTAGGAAGAAAAATAAGTAGGATAACCTTTCAGCAATAACTCGGCCAACGATGATTCAGAGAAGTTGCTATAATAAAGGATTGTAATAAAAATAATACAAATAAACATCGAATTGTTTTTATCCCAAATTCTTTGCGTTGTTATCGACCGTGTAAATTTAATTTCGTTCGATGAAGATCTCTAGTTTCTAAATTGCTCTTACGCCATTGCTATGTAGACTTGCCACTTTCTCTGGTTCACAAGAGACATGACATTTTTCTCTTTTTTATTCTTTTATTAATGATATATCATTTCCTGCTTTTCAGGAGTTCTATGAAATCGTCGAAACATTATGGAGAGATCGAGGTGTTCAGCAAAGCTTCGAGAGGAGTAACGAGTACCAGCTCATCGACTGCGCCAAATAGTGAGTCACGTTTAATGCGATTGTTTGCTCGTCAACGAGAAACGTTCAGAGAAAAACGTGGGTACCATGCTTCCTCTTTTTCCTCTCTCTCTCTCTTCTTTTTTTTTCTTTCATTCTCCTCTTTTTTCTAAAAATCGGTGAAGGATGAGAAAGGATAAATTATTCCTTATCTTCATCGTATTAGAATCGTCCTTTATTCGGAGTACAATTTTTGTAATCTGCCCCACACGGTGATATCACGATTACGATAAGAAGGCCGAACGATAACGTTCACGAGTTGATAATAGAAGTACTGTGTAAGATATCTTCTCTCTCTCTCTCTCTCTCTCTCTCTCTCTTCTTCTCCCTCTTTACCTCTTGTTCGCTCTTTCTCTCTTTCTCTCTCTCTCTCTCTCTCTCTCTCTCTCTTCTCCCTCTTCTTCTACCCCTCCCCTCCGCTCTCTCCTCTCGCCCTCTTTCTTTTTTGGGAAAATTCGAAGAAAAATCTTTCGATAGATTCCTCTCAATGATGTGTCGAATAAATGCCGAAAAAGTATCGTGAAAATAGAAGCGACAAAAGTGACGGAAGTGAACGTCCAAATTTCGTCTCCTTCAAAAACTCAAGAAACTCGAGAACTTGCACGAATAAAACGCGGCAAAATAAGACAGAAATAACTTACGACAAAACGCAACCCAAATGCTGAAAAACTTCAATGAATGATCCAGCAAATGTCTATATCGTTATTACTTCCATTATACACATACATATATAAATTATTATTAAAAAAATATTAAATTTGTACGATTCTCACAGTGTTAGGATGTTTCAGTAGCAAATACTCGTATCGTTTCAGTCGGTCCATTATTATAAACAAGATAATATATTTGCGATATTGCGCGCACGAGAGCGATATTGAATTGTTTTAATGTAAATTGTTATAAACTTCAGTAACAATTTATAGGATCAATATCGGTATTTTAGTTCGACTCAATATGTTTTATTTAACGCTTTTTTGTTTTTTTTACTGTTGGATTGAAATTCTTTTCAGGAGGATATAGATTTTTACAAAAAATTACGTCGCATACAATACTTAGGGCGGAGTACGCGTATATACATAGGCTTGTAACACCGATCTAATACCAATGGAGACAATGCTTTAACGAGATAATCGCTTTAATAGGGGCCACTGGCTTATCTAGGGTTCTCAGCGAACCTGCTCACAATCAACATCGAACTTTTTCGAAGGTAAAATTCGTTGTCGCTATGTACAGTTATGTCACATGTGACTTTTATTTTAATATAAATAAATAAGTGAAATTCGTTAAGTAAAATTCGTCGAGTTTAAAAATCGTTAAAGAATCGTTCTTCTGAAACAGAAGGTTGTTGCACCGTGTATCTACCGTACACGCACAACGAGGGAAAAAGCGTAAATCTCCTGCGTAAATGAAGACTGATACTATTAACAAGTCGGCGCATGTGATTTCGTTTTACGCCTAACCAAACATCAAACACATGTATATAGTTAGAGAATGCAGGCTATATTTGGCTAAAACTCCATGAGCTCTGTTCACGATTTATGCTACGATATTACCTACTATCTTTGAAATCATATTCGAGATATGCCTACATTAAGAGAGATGAATATACGTCTAAGTGTAGGCGTATGCATATACGGAAACGTATCATTTTCTTTGAAATTATTACCTTTATGTAACGGTAGTTACAGTTTTGTCTTAATCTATACATTATTCTTTTTGACACATCGAAACGAAGTTGTACGCTGTTTCCTCTGCATATAAATACTGCAGAGAAGTCTACAAATCTGAAAGTTAAAAGTCATATGACTGTCAGTGGTCTTCTTTTTCAGTTTCTATCCTCTCATATCGCGAGGAACGGCTCGTTATAAATAGCGAATCGTATTTTTAGGAAGCGTTGCTTGAGATATATCGGAGGAATGTTGCTGGATGGAGAAAGAGCGTACACTTTCAGACTTTCGATCATATTTATTGCCTGCAATTATCCCCGCGCAATGATATTTTCCTCATTTCCCAATTTGTGAAATCAATTCATCTTCTTCTCTAAAGATTCTTCTCATTTCTTCTCGCAATTGTTGTAACGAACGTGTACGACCGACAATGAAACAAATAACAACGACAACTATTTAGGTATCTCTCGAATCTGATTATTATCGATTGTTAAACAATATATATTTTTATAGGTATTTTACGACGTTAAAGTAAGAAGAGAAAAGAAAAAAGCACATTAATGCGTCATTACTACATGTAGCTCTCTCTCTCTCTCTCTCTCTCTCTCCCGTGCGCACGCGTGCTATACCTAAGTGCTATAATTCGCACGACCAATGATTGCGTGTAATACATAATTTATCTTTTCTCCCAAAAGAATAGTCGTTATCGGAACACGTTCAATCTTTCATTTGGAGTTTACGTTTTAATAATTGTTCTTAATCTTTTCAATTTTAAGATCTTTCTCGATATTAGAAATCTCAATCAAAACACTTGCTTTGCGAAGAAACAAGAAGATAGGACTCTATAGAGAATCTATAGCATATGTGCAAAGATGGTTGCATTTGTGTCAAGCTCGTGCTCGCTTTTACGACCTGGATACGAATCGAGGATAGCAAGCGTGTTTATTGCTCTTTTCTCTCTACCTATCTCTCTTCCTCGCAAAGAGAAGTTGCTAGTAAATAGACACTTCGGAACATGCACTATTCGCGAAAAAACAATGTTACGATTTACCCGAAGGTCGTTGCTGTTCTAATACTCTGTGATAACGAGAGAATCCTTTTGTCACAATCTTGGCCTGCTAATTCTTTCGATTCTCAAGAAATCAACGACCTTATTTCTCTCAAAGCGCGTCAATACCTACTAATGATCTATCTTCTTTTACGAATTTGTTTCATGGTATCTTCTTCTTACGTCTACTTTCCATGTTAGCTTTCCAACTAGAAAGGATTGAAAAACCACGCTAAACCAACAAGAAAAGAAAGAGTTAGAGAGTAATACATTTATGAACATCTACGTGCATTTAATTACCCTCTTCTGCATATTTGTTCTTATCTTTTTCGTATTGGTCTGTAAAGTCTAACGGACAACGATTAGAATTGCAAGGATTATCACGAATGATAGAAAATTTTTTGAAGGAAGAATGCACAGTGCGTAGAGTATTTTAATTAGAACACGGATATAACACTTTGTATAATAAATGAACTGGACGAATCCCTAAAAGTTGTTTTCAATTTCAAATCTATTCCAAATTTGAAATTCTCCAATTTGTATAAAATGAAATCACTGATAAATTTTCTCTTATCAATATCCAACGTTTTAAATTGTTGACATCAATAAAAGGACGCTTCAATTCGTGCTATATTTACGGAATTATCGTATACGAAAGATTCACTGTTCATGTTTCTCCGTAAAGTATTCATGGACCGATTAGAGAAGCTTGTGGTATATGGCGTGGTAAAGATACCTGTTTCGTGAGTCTATATGATGCTTGCACGTAGGTAGATACACAGTGTGGAGTGTATATGTATTCAAAGTTATTCGATCGGTACAAATAACGTCAAAGCTTCAAAAGACACCGAAAAGCGTTTAGAATGAAACCCCTTCTATAAAGAGGATCACAGAGCTCTCTCCCCCCCCCCTTTCTCCCTTCCTCTTTCTCTCTTAGGTTAGCGTTTGAAAGAGAGGAAAATGGCATCGTCGTTGTAGAGAGAAAGAGAGAGGAAAGAACGGAGAGAGATTAGAAAGAATAATTCGTTCAAAACAATTCATCTTTATATCTTCCATTATAAAGATCTACTATTAAAATCGCATTAGATTAGCCTCTGTAATTATCTCAATCTATGATAAAATATATCATCCATGATAAAACATTATTCATAAGATACTTTACGAGCAAAGAAATATTTGCAACAAATTATCCCTTCGTGATAATAGTAGAGCAGCATCGTGTTATCTTAATTCTCTGCCATATTTTCATATGGCACACACATATATATATATAGAACGATAGAAATCCTTATAAAGGCAATATCAGGGACGAAGTGTTTCGTATTAATGTTTGCTTGTGTATATGGAAGAGGGAGTATGTGGAAGCTAAGTTTGTATGTACGATTGATGACGGGCAGCGATGGCAGTGACCCATGACCTGGATTGAAAAGTGGATACCAAATAGGCGTATGTGCATGCTCGACGAGGCCGACAGGGCAAGGGTTGGGGTTAGGTAGGACACCACTAAGGATCGATTTTCCCTCTTCGTGCTCTCCCTCTGCCCCTCGGTACGGAAGATATGAGAGAGAGGAATGGTGGGGGTTGGCAAAAGAGATGGAGATTTAGCGTACGCGCGCGCGCACATGTGTATTTGTGTCTGTGTGCGCGCATTCTTTCTTCCTCTTTCTTCAATACCCTGAAATTCCACCCTTTTCCAATGAACGAGTACCTTACATTTTTTAGCATTCTTTTCCTTGCCATACGTGCTGCCATGACGCCACGAATTCTACACCTTCGTTTGATGATCCTTTTTGTTTGTTCTCTTTCCTTTTATTTGTCTTCAACTCGTTGCTTATAGTCGAACATAGCGGCAAAATATCGGCAACAGATCGATCCTTAACTTTTCATTTTCGCTTCTTCAATCAGCGGGTGTCAAATGTAATAAGAGAAATGAAGTAAATGTATGGCACTGCATTAATTCGAATTATTCTACATATTTGATGCATATCCAATCAAATTAGAAGGGTTTCGATATATTTATAACGATTTTATATTGTTGATTTCTTCACTTGTGTTTATTTTTCTGATAGAATTAGAAGTAGTGAAGACTTGCCAACTTCTACGATGATGACTACAGTGTTTGCGCAAAGAGTTTGACCAATTTCCGCTAGGTAAAATATAGATATCCGCATTGTCATTTGACCGCATGCGTACCTACGAAGTGGCCTCTCAGGATAACGATGTGGTTGATTACCAATGATTGTCATCACGGAAAAGCAGTATGGATCAATAACCCTTCAACTTGATTTTGGTCGAGCATATCACGATATGCCCGAGCAAGTGATGTTCGCGATGATAAAAAATTTGTTGATATGTTAGAACGTACAAACAGATTGATGTCGAGTTCTGATAAATTTTAGTTTTGCGAATAACACTAGACGTTAAAACATTTTCTCTTTTCTGTTTCAGTTTTCTAGACAAAGTAGCTATTGTAAAACAACCGGACTACACGCCAACGGAGCAGGTAATACATACACGCACATAAACACAGCAATACACGCTACACGCTGTGTATGTTGTGTGCGTTCATTTATCTTTCTTCACTTCTTTTTCTTCTTCTTTTTCCTCAAATAATTTCAAATCAAACGTAATATGAGATTTAATCTTTATCTAACGAAGTATAGCGTCCAATTTTCTTTATTCTCCTCCTGTTTTAGGATATCCTGAGGTGTCGAGTCCTTACGTCCGGTATCTTCGAAACCCGGTTTCAGGTGGACAAAGTAAACTTTCAGTAAGTTCTACGCGATATCTCCTTGCTTTACTCCAGTGTTGTTTAACTATATATAGCCGACGTATTGCAGTAACATCGGCTGACGGTAAATATAACGCAAAGCAGCATCGGCATCGTATAGTGACGGCGCCGTTTATACAATGTCGACGTTACGCTAAACGTACAGCGAAATCCGTTACACGCGCTAATGCCTTCGGAACTTTATAATATTTTCCCTTTTTGCGTTCACTCGCCGGTGTCAGGTTGTATCTACGACGCTCCAGATTTTCAGTCCCTTTCTCTCCGTTTTGTCTCCTTCATGATCGCGCGCGTGCTTGCTATTAGGTATGTATACGTGCGAAAAGTGACAAAAGAAAACGGCTATCCCTCGAAGAGAATCGATTTATTTTCTCTCAAGACTTAAGACCGTTGTTAGAGAAGTAGAAAATGTTGTCGTGTTGGTTATAATGAAAAATAAAAAGGAATGATGATTCTTAAAATAAGAACCGACGATTAAGTAAGGTGACTATTAACGATCTCATTATTGCAGCATGTTTGACGTTGGCGGACAACGAGACGAAAGGAGAAAATGGATACAATGTTTCAATGACGTAACGGCGATCATATTTGTAACAGCATGTAGTAGTTATAATATGGTACTCAGGGAGGACCCGACGAAGTTGAGACTCCGGGAGAGCCTCGATCTCTTCAAAAGTATTTGGAACAATCGGTAAGATACACGATATGCATTATAAAGGAAAAATTGATCGGTCAACTTGCTACGATCAGTATTCGGAATAAAATTCTTTCGACGTTACGTAAATCTTTCTACTTTTATTCTTTTTAGATGGCTCCGCACAATTTCCGTGATTTTATTTCTAAATAAGCAAGATCTCTTGGCGGAGAAGATAAAGGCAGGAAAGCATAAATTGGAGGATTATTTTCCTGAGTTCTCTCGTTATCAAACGCCAGTCGAACCTGGTGTAGTCACAGATCCCTCAGAACCGCCTGACGTCTTAAGGGCCAAGTACTTCATCAGAGATGAATTTCTCGTAAGTATGAAAGGAATGCTCAAATCGATCCTCAGTTCTCTTTCACTCTCCTCCGCGCCATAAAAATATACATCTATACATATTGTTGTATAACTTAATCATCATTTTCATTCTTTATTGTCGTTCTGTATTTCATTAATAGCAAAACATTTTGTGACTAGAATCACAGCCGGTCGCGTTAATGTTAATTCAACGATTGTGATTAACAATAAAATGTTACTACTTGTAGCGTATAAGCACAGCCAGCGGAGATGGTAAACACTATTGCTACCCGCACTTCACTTGTGCCGTTGACACCGAAAATATCAAGAGAGTGTTCAACGATTGTCGGGATATCATTCAGCGGATGCACTTACGCCAGTACGAGCTCTTGTGACTTCATTCCCGCCGACGTGTTGTCCTGTCGAGCGTTCGTCTTACTATTTGCTCCTGCAGCTCCCCCACCACGAGCCGTTTCGAGCCATATGAGAGAAGCTATATTGCTATTATCTCGTATGGCTAAGGATATATCCTCGTGCCGCGAAATAGTATGGCAAGCCGTATCGGTGGAACGCGAACGAAACGACCTCGTCGCACGTGAGAAAATATACATACAAGGTCGAGAGAAGAAGGAGTAAGCCCTCTCGTCGAGTAAGAAACACTTTTTTCTCTGCTACGGGACATATGCTTCGTTAGTTTTCCTCAAATGGAATTTTCACGATTCATGGGGAAAAATAACGGATCTCCTATGCCGACGAAAAATACGGAGGAAAGAACTTTTCTCTCTGTGAAAGCGTTGTACGAGCCCTGATACAACGCGTGTACCACGTCCTGCTCTCCATCTCCAATCTTGCTGTCCTTTGCAATATAGAGATATTTTGACATGTACTTTGACATATTCGGCCAGTCCTTTCTCCTTTTTTTTCTGTTTTTTTTTTTTTTTCTTCTTTCTTCTTTTTTAGATTCGAGGAGAGTGTGCTGAATGGCTGAGCGGCCGCCCTTACACCGGCCACTGATAACTCGTGCAATTCTAATTATTATCTCGTTAATTTTATTTTTATTACATATCAATTCGTTGATAAAAGCAAGGGGAAGATAAGCAAGGACCGTGATATATATCTCCCAGATTATTAATATTTATCACAAGCTATATGCATCGTCCTCTGCAAAACGTATGTTCTTCTACACATGTTCAATACACTATCTAAACGTCGCGGCTCGGTTTAAATGGTAAGAATATTTCTTAAGGACATTGGCCATCTCTTTCTCTCTTTTCCTCTCTCTCTCTCCCCCCCCCTCCCTCCCACCCCTCCCTCTTTCTAGGATATATATCTTTTCGTATCTTTCTTAGAAAGGGAAATCAATCGAATCCCTAAAACCGCCGAAATATTCCCTTTGTTTCGAATCTCTGCTTCTTTCTCTTTTTCTTTGTTTATTTGTCATTGTCGTCGTATTTTACGATTTTATCAGAATCTCCCCATATCTCTGGCAATTCATTTTCTATTTCCGAATCTCGACTTTTAATCGTATCAGTCCGACCCACGGTAGTCTCATTCGTACCGTTTTATGAGAAGAGTATTTTATGAGATTTTACAGTATTTCGAAGAGCGTTTTAATTATATGTATAAACTATGTATCAAATATGTACAGGGTGACCGTCCATGAATTCATCTTTTTTATCTGTTTCCTACGACACAAGGATTCCTCGTTATGTCATATTTTCTACTGGTTTCCGTCAAAATAATTTTATAACGTGTATCTAGATACATAACGATACTAATATATGTAGCTATTACGCGTGTATCCAAATTAATAGAGCAAATGCACCACGTTTAAGTTTCTTGTTATACCGGTATCACGTTCTCTCTCTGAATTTAAAATGAGAGTACGTTGATAGATAATAACATACGTAAATTTAATTATGAAAAGAAAAACGTACGTTTTAAATTAAACTGTCAGGAGAGAATATGTTCGTTATCGCCTAGTGTAACTTTTTAAAGATGATTACTCTTTTGTCTACGCGTTTATTTATCTTTCCCTTCTACTAACTTTGAAAAAGTACGAAAGTTCGAGCCAAGTATCCTGTCCTATGAAATATGAGAAAGTTTGTACTTTTCTTTTTGACATTTGGGACACCCTGTATATGGAAAAAATTATCCTATTTTTTTTTAATGATTCCGATTACGTAGCTTTTTTTGTAAATATTACATAGCGAGACGACAAACGGGTCTCTGGGCTGTTACGATGTTACAAAATCGTGCGCGATGCGAGAATACATCATATGTAAAGTCGTTGTTATTTCTTACGGTTAAAGACAGATGGCTGACACTGAAAATGCGTCATTGGCACAGTCCTCTAGGTGCTCTTCTTCTTTTTACGTTTTTTCGTTTCTTTCTGAATTTTCTTGGGCATAATGCGATAGTCTGCATTTTATATTTTACTTTATCGATTATACTTTTTTAGATCAACGAGTTTTCAAAGATTTCACATCTACAAGAGAATAGAAAAGAGTGATATGAGCGATATTTATATAAATAGTTTCTCTTATATAATAATAGTTTATTTTTAATCTCTTAGAATGTTCATAGAACATTCTTCTTTTCAGTGTAAAAAATCTCACTATGCTGTATCAAGTATTGTTTTTAATCAATTCGTCTTAATCCTTTTTTATTACGCAATAAAATACAAACAACAAAAGAATAAACGTCTCAGATATAGTTTACAATAGGCATCTAAGTACGAAGACTAACACTCGTATCCTCGCGAGTACTTTAAGTAGTTTTATTTCGTTTTTAAATTCCTTCGCTTTCCGTAGTACTTTCGCTCGCCTCTGAACGATCGATCAAGCCTCTCTTAGACTCGAGACTAATAGAATACAGAAGAGAAAGAAATAGAAAGGGAAGGAAAGAAAAGGAAGTTAAATCGTCAAACTGATGCAGTTGGATAAACTGGAATTTGTCGATAAATGCAAAAATATTAAAGCGTTAAAAAGGATACTCTATATATGTGTATGTGTCCACATACATATGTACATCCGCATTAAGTGTACTTTTGTGTATCGATTTGATGGGTGCACTCACACATACTTATGTGTATCTATCGTACTAAATACATTAAGAAACAAGTCATAATCCCTACTTTTATTTATATCTTTTTGAAGCACTATTTTTATCGTATTCGTTAAGGTGCATAATAATAAAAATATACAAGAGAGTATGCAAGTTCAATGAGGAAAAGAGAGAAGAGTTTGGTTTGCGAGTATATATTCTCCATAAACTTCATCGACACCTAAATATATATAATCTGGACAAATAAATCCAAAAGAATCTGTATTTTATGTATGCCTGTTGTATGTTAGTAGTATCGTCATGAGAGAATTACTTAGTTCATCAATTATAGACGTTGAAAAGAAATCTTTTCCCTGTTTTTTAGATAAGAGAGTAATTACTGTCCATGTAAAGTAATCGAGTGCAAATAACAAAAAGAGCGTATAACTTTGCCTTTCATCTAGGCGAGGTTCTCTCTCTCTCTCTCTCTCTCTCTCTCTCTCTCTCTCTCTCTCTCTCTCTCTCTCTCTTTCATTCATTCTCTCTCTCCCCCTCCCTCCCCCCTCTCTCTCTTTTGTTCTCTCTCTCTCGGATGTTTTTCAAAGAAGAAGAAAACAGAAATATGTACCGTTTAACAAACGATACATTTTTTTCAGTCTTCGAGAAACGATCGTATGAGAAGACGCACACACACATACTTTTTCTTTCTTCTTAAATATAACCGTTCATAAAAATATTAATACTGATGTATAGAATAAATGAATAAAATCTATAGAAAGAATAAATGAAAAAAAAAAAAAAAAAAAGAGAGAGAACCGAAGAACTGTTAATAGTGTGTAATTGCATATTAATCCGTCGTGTGGAATCCACGGCCGCCATAAGACGGTCACAAAAAGACATTGGATATTGCTTTACAAGCCAATAAAGAAAAAAGAAAAAAAATTATTAAATGTAATTATGGTTGCGTGTATGTCTCAACGTAAACGAATCCGACAAATACCGAATTAGCAGCTTGTAGGTATATGGCCCCGAGACTAATACCAATGTATATTATATATATACCGATCGCACAAGTTTTTTCTTTCCTTCTATTACCGTTGTGTACGTACAGTGAAATGGTTGTGTGAATATGTATCTATATGTTTATGTGGTGCAAGCAATTTTTATTTGTAAATACACAAATCACGGATCCGTACAAGATATCTAACGAATAATATTAATATATACAACATATGTATACACATTCATTTGCTCCGAAGAAGCAAGCCGAATAAGGGAGAAAAGGAAAAGGCATGTCTCCTGTAATTCTAAGATTATTATTGTATATTATGCGTGTATGAAGTGTACCGATAATGATTGTTCGTGTATCGTTCGCAAGTATACCAAACAAACGCTTATACCGGACACTTGTAAAAACTTAGAGAAAGACATGCTATATGCTATATGATTCCACAAGCATGCGCACATGTCACATAAAACACGCGCGTGTATCCGTAAGAAAATATTCAAAAGGAATAGCATCAAACGAACTTGCGTCAGGGCTGTGTTTATGAAGAGAATCAGCCATTTGATCTCAAAAATGTGATAGGAACGATTATCTCCTTAGGTAAAGTGTGTAATTTGTTGTTTGCAAACGTGCTTGTCGTCTCAAAGGTTAATTGTAAAATGGTTATTTTTAATGTCATTCACAAGATATTTTCCTTCGCTTTTTAGGCTTTGCTATCAATTTGCTTTGCAAGCCTGGTTGTTATTGATTTATATTAGCCTTAAAGAACGAAAGTAAAGATATAGACCGATTGGACATAATTGCGGTGCGAGGTGAGAGTTGTATATAGCAATTTAATGTGTCTTGCGATGTGTCGTTATGGAGGGTATAACTATGTTCAATTATATTATTCGGACACGAGAATGGGATCAGGCAATATATCGTAGCTTTTTCTTCAACGTTACTTCACACGAAACATCTATATACTATTAGTATTATTATTACTATCATCATCATCATCATCATCATCATCATCATCATCATCATCATCATTATTATTACTATTATTATACTATTATTATTATTCAGCGAATAAGCAAATAATTCGTCTACTTTTTAATCAAGGATAAACGATCGTATCATTGTGATTATCTTCATTTGTTTAACAATTTTTAATCGATGAAAAATTGTTTTTACACAGTCGAATTTTATTAAAATGAACTCTATATATTATCTTGTTATTATCGTCATCGCCGGGTTCGATGACAATCATTTTTTTACTAAAACGCAGAGGGAAATGAGAATGAAATTAAAAAAAAAAATATTAGGCTAGAAAATGATTTATGATTACGTCATATAAAAGGATAAATTATTATTATTGTTGTTATTGTTATTGTTATTTATTATTATTATTTCTATTATTATTATTATTATTATTATTATTACTATTCTTCTTCTTATTATTATTATTATTTCTATCATCATCATCATCATCATCATCATCATCATCATCATCATCATCATCATCATTACAGTTCTAAAGAGACAAAAGTTCTTCCGTTTTTGAGAATTTCTTAATCGTGTATCGTCTTTGTCTCTATTATTTGTAACTTCCACTCTTCTGTAACTTGATTTCTATGTCATATATATACACGCGCGCGCGCGCATGCACGCACGCACGCACGCTTGAATTTCATTTTCTAAACTAATATTTGCTCATGAAGCTTGGAAAAGAAAGATTTTTATTTATTTGTTCTAATCTATTCGCAATACTTCCAATCTGAGACCGCTCAAATGTGAGAGGATTGAGAGAAAGCTACTTGTGCCTCGAGCGCGCCAACTCTATCCTATAAAATATACATTAAGTAATCAAAATCGACTGCGAGTGCGTTTCGCGTCATTGTAGATAAATACGATGGTATAATTTTTAATGGAGAATATGTGTGTGCAGTGATTAATCGTTGGTGCTGTTCGAAAAGTGATTTTCTTTTTAAATCTTCCTAATGCTGTTCATGCAAGGAGCAAGAAAAACAGCGTCATGTTTAGAAAGAATCATTATCTAAAAGTTTCCAAAATGTGTAGTTTCAAAGATAGTAAAGTGACAAAACTAACAAGACGTTATTATTTGTAAAAGAGTATAATATTTCAACCATTTACATACCTGTGCGTTACATAATAAGAAGGATTAATCCTTCTTCAAAAAGTAATCCTCTACAAAATTCAGAGTACAATTCGCATTCTATCTGACGATTAATGAATAGACAGCCAAGATAAATACGGAAGATCTTGTAAAGAAAAAAAAAAATAAAAAAGAGCCAAAAGTAAAAAAAGATAAAAGAAAAATATATACATATTACACAAATACAACCCGAAAAAGAGAAGGATTCACTTTTCGTTCTGGCAATAACGCAAAGGCGAACGATCACTTAATTGTTCGTACGTAAATGTGTACAATGTGTCAAATGTGAGCGAGAAATGAAACCAAAATGGAGTTACCAGCTCGTTAATATTACATCTCCTAAATCATCTCCTTCTCCTATACCTTTAATTAATTCGTTGTTGAGTGTCTCTTAGAGAAAATGTCTAGCTAAAGACTTAAAATGGATTATTCTCACTATATAAAGAAAGAGAAGGAGAAAAAAATGAAAGGAAAAAAGTGAAGAAAGAAACATTAATAGTAATTTTAATGAAAGCAGTTATTTAGGAAAAAAGCAAATCCCACACGAAACGTAGATACGATCTGAATGAATGATTAAATTTGTGAAATTTATGTAGGGAATCAAATTAATGTTGTCCATCTTACGATTCTCATGTTCTAGAAACTCATAGGCACGTGCTTCTAGAAATTCGTATGATTATTAAATAATTTCAAACAATGAATAGAAGCATAGAGAAAGAGATAGAACAAAAAAGGAAAAGAGAGAGAGAGAGAGAGAGAGAGAGAGAGAGAGAGAGAGAGAGAGAGAGAGAGATAAAGATAAAAACATAACATTATTATACGAATTAAACACGAAGTAACAGGATTGCATGTCCGCAAATAATTCAGGAATGAAACTTTTGGTGCCATATTAGTACGAATCGTGAGGTGGATATATAGTAAATATATTAAATAAATAAAAATAAAGGTGTGTGTGTGTATATATATATATATATATATATCTTCATAATATACAGGATGTTAACTTAAAACAGATTACCTAAATATCTCCTCTATTTATAATGATACTTAAATAAATATTTCTTACGTAATTTAAACAGTTTCAATACACGAATCAGATGAAAAATCTTTTCTATAGACGTCATTTTCTAATGACTTTTGCAAGATTGTTTTTTTTTATACATACATATTTTTTTCTATTGTATATTAGAGCTAATATTACTCTACATTCATTCATATATAATAGTATGACCTTGAATTCTAAAATATTTAAATTAGTATGGAATTTACTTTCAGCAAAAATTGGGTTCCAACGGAAGATCGTAAATAAATACATTTATTATTGTAATAAATGTTTAATTTGATATCCTTCTGCTGTGATACAATCTATGAACAGATTGCACAGCCTTTTCGATAATTTCAGGTTTACTATCAGCACAAGCACGAATAATTTATTCCTTCATATTTTCTGGCATTGTAAGTTGCTCCTCATAAGCTTTACCCTTTAATGTTTTTCAAAAAGAAAAATTAATCATACTGAAAGATCTAGCAGTGAGCAAATTCTTGAGTATCTCCAAAAGGATAATAAATATATTTATTTACGATTCCAAGTAAATGATCGATTTTCTGTTATTGTTGAAACCTGGTATCTCGCTGAAAGTTAGTTCCATACTAATTTTAGAATTTTATAATTCGATCATTTCAAAGTTATATTATTATACATGGATAATACGATAATATTAGCTATAACATACAAAAGAGAAAAATGTGTGTATATATATAAAAAAAACATGGATGACCTTGAAAGAATCATGTCAGTGACATTGTACAAAAAATTTTCTTCCGTCTGAGTTGTCTTTAAAATTTTTTAAATTACATAAAAAATATTTTTCCTATTGTCATAGATAAAGGAGATATTTAGGTAAACCGTTTTAAACGAAACACTGTATATATGCCGAGTATATCGTCTAACTTTATTATCTAAAACATTTTTGTTATTTTTGACTTTATGGAAAAAGTGTCTAAAACAAAATTACACTATTTCAGGAACACATCTGACAGTAAAGAATATTTTTCCTTGAGATTATCTTTTTACGAAATTTTAAGGTCATCGATATTTTTTTAAATAGAACCATGTAATTCGTTGCATTTGCTAGTATATATGTACATACATTATTGTACTTTCAAACAAAATATTGTGAATATGTAGTCTACCTTCAATCATGCATCTTTCTCTTTTAACATTTCTTTCTAGATTCAATCAACAAAAAATACTTATTACAGTTACATGAACCTTCAAACATTTTTTAAAATATTTTGCGAATTAATCATTTTTTGACATTGTACTCTCATATTTTTTTATTCAAAATGACACGAGGAATCAATTCAAGTAAAACAAATTCAAGAAAATTTCAAAAAAGTGACTAAAAAAGAATTCTTTCCGTCATTAAATATGCCTTTTGAAAAAATGTAACTTTATCTTAAGCATTTTTTTCACAAAACAGAAAATAATGAAAATATTTTGAATGATAAAATTCAGTGGTACATCTGGTATAAGTATTATATAAATATATAAATACAATTCTTTAAATCAATTGCCGTTGAATGAATGCTCGCTTGTGTGCGAGTAGTGTGTACGAGATGTGAGTAGTGAAATATAAATAAAAGATGTATGTACGTATGTATGTAACTGCAATCATGTTTGTAGATTAAAAAAAAGATATTTCATTCTCATTCTGTGATGACTGTCCGAATATGAAGAAAAAAAATAAGAAAACTTTACATAAATATAAACTAATAATTAATCGATTAAATTAACTAATAAAGGTGTAATTAACAATCGTTATACTAACTTCGTAAGCAACCTTTTAAACGAGCGGCCATATGTGTCTCCTTTGCATATGCACGAAATAAGTGGACACGTTGGCTACCTGCTACCATATGCGCTAACAAAAGATATGAACACATACACGTTAAGTCTGGACACAGTATGATTTATATACTATATAAGTTTAGTCTTTTACCATTGATTTTGAAAATATATAAAAGTTATACGTATAAACGATTATGTGTAATTAAACAAAAAATCATTTAGTAAGTTTTAAGGGTGGTGTGTGTGTGTTTTATATATATATATATATATATATATATATATATATATATATAATGCAAAAGCAACTGCTACAAAGCCACTGTATAATACATTTGTGTAACTGAAATAGTAACGATGCGATTATGGAAAATTGTAACAATACAATAAATACTTACCGTATGTCTTATATAAATTGCAAATGCTTTTGTGGCAATCGATTAGTCAACTTTCGAGTTCTGTTTCGATGATAGTTACTTACATTTTACCGATCCTTTCAAATCATATAATCGAACAGCCATTGAAAAAGCATTTACAGTACGCACCAAAAATGAGTTATATGTTGTTATATTTTTCATTATATAATACAACTTTTCCACATATTAAATTCAAGGATGTAATGAAATATTTAGATGCACAGGTAAGCTATCAAAGCATATTTTAATTTTCAATTTAGTGTACTATTAGATGTCTATTTAGATATATCAGTTGTGCTTTTGATTCCAGTGCAGTCAATTCAGCAACGATGGGTGCCATTTGATGTACGTGATTCTCATAATTGGTTCCTAAGAACGATATGTTTTTATAAACATAAGTACTGTAGGCTCAGAAACATATAAAACTACTCACCCATAACTGCTCTTTTTTCACCATAACTGACTTTTCCATCAAATTCATTTATTGGAACCTTTATATTTGAGCCAACTTGTTCAATTGTTACATTCAAATGATCTTCAATGTCTGCCAGATACTGTAAACACAAATAAAGATTTTTACTTATTTACAGTTTAAATAAATTATTATGGTAATCCTTGATTTATATCAGATCCCAAACGATGTCAGACAGTTATAAATGTGAAGAAAATGTTTTTTAACTTACTCTAGGTTCATTATACCAAATACAACATCCACCTTGATCAGTGAGATTAGTATTATGACAATTTCTACCACGAGAATGACACCATTCACCGTGATACCATACTTTCTCTGGTACACTGCTAACTAAAGAAATAGCCAGCCCCATTCGTTCAGCTCTACCGACTCTTCCGATTCTGTGCACGTAATTTGATTTTTCATCGGGCAAAGTAATATTAATCACTAGACAAATCAAATAATTAGTCTCCCATATTAAATAATTTGTTGTCACGTAATACTTACTGAATGGCAAACCAGTTATATCCAGACCTCTTGCTGCTACATCAGTACAAATTAAGAACTTTACTTCCCTTTTTTTAAATTTCTCTAAATTTGCTTTACGCTCTTGTGGTTTTCTATCACCGTGTAAACAAACACATGAAAATTCACTTCCTCCTACTTGCTTCAAATAACGTTCCAAATTATCACAGTCAAGTTTTGTTCTGCAAAAAAGTAATGCTCTATCCATTTTATGTTCCCTTATAGCACGAATACAGTATTCTCCTTTTAATATTTTAACAGCCTCTGACAATACTTCTGTAAACAAATTTCAACAATCAAATAACTGATATGATAAAATCATTGAGAGAACAAAGCTAAATGTTGTACCAACCAGCTGTGTTATTCCCAGGTTTTATATTATCCCTATTATGCACTCCATCTGTTTCAATATTTCTTCTTAAGTTTTGCCATAATTTGTCTTTCTGAGGATCTACTATTACTACGACATGATGAACAGTTTCAGGAACTACATCCTCTCCCTTCAAATCAACCCACGTCGGAAAATGCATTAAACGTTCCTAAACGCACCGAAAGAAGTTACAATATACTATTATTAGATTACATAAAGCAATGTTAAATAATATTATGATGTATTCAAAACTTACAGCCATCTTTTTTACTTCAAATGAATGTAAAGTTGCTGAACATACAATCATCTGCAATCTTTTTCCATCTGATGTAATCTTAGGAATTTGTCTATGCAAACGATCAACAAGTTCTGTATATCCTTGTTTTAATAATCCATCAGCTTCATCCAATACAAAAAATCTGTGTGTGTGTGTATATATAATAACCTTGTAATAACCAATTTTTTTGAAATTATTTTTTCAGCTTTAAATAAAATTACCTGCAATGTGTCAATGACATGTATCCTCCTTGTATTAGATCTTCCAAACGACCAGGTGTGCCAACTACTATATCAACACCTGAATTTAACATTGAAATTTGTTCCTTTACGCTTACTCCTCCAATAACTAATAATTCTCGAACTGTAGGATTGTTTAAATGTGTTTTAAACTAAAAATTAATAAATAAAAATATAACCATATATTTCTTTAGAAATTAGAAGAGTCAAATCAGAGATACAAACTTACTTTTTGTATCTGATTATAGGTTTGTTCAGCTAATTCCCGAGAAGGTTCAATGATTATAGCCTGTGGTGCATTGTTTATAGGTTTATTACTTCCTACGCTTTGACTGTGACTACTGTTAATAGGATTAAGTTTCAGATATTCTTTTGGAGCTGAAGATATAGCAATATACCCATTTGGTGGAGAATACTTAAATGGTTGAGCACCAAAATTAAATGACATTTCTGCATTTTTCAGTACAACAGCTGGGAAAAAAATTTGTGATTTTTGTTGAGAATTCAATGTAAAAGCTACACCCAGATCTACACCATTTTTCATGAATCTTATTATGCCATTTGATAAATCAAGTAAACACCCAATTACACAATGCATTCCAAAAGGTTCACCATAATTATCGAATTGCTTTGCATTAGACTTTTTACCAGTACCTCCAAAGCCATAACCAAATCTATCTGTTCCTAAATCTAAAGAAGCCTGTTTAAATTATAACGATTTGTTAAAATTATTCTAAATATAAAAACATTAACTTCCCTGTCCATTGTTTATAGAATATAATTACTTACCTGAGAAGTAGACCATCCCACACGACATAAACCCTCATCTGTAGGTATGCATTCAAAAAAAAATTTCCTATCTCCTTGTACTCCTTTATTGGCACGGCATCCATGCCATTCTTTTGGCTCACGACTCTGACATCTTAAACCATCTGGTGTCACAGCTAAAGCATGACCTCTGTCAAATAGACTCAATCCCCAATGTGTAGCTAAAAATAATTACATATCTATTGTTACAACATTAAAAAATCCAAAAGGAAGAAAGAAATTGTATGTATGTGCGTACAATGCGACAGTTCTTTTGTAAAATTGCTAGTTTTTCCAGATTCCATATCTTTTAATGTTTCCCATACAATTTGCAAAATTGGTAAACAAAATGCTCCAGTTTTTCCACTTCCAGTTTCTGCAGCCATTAATATATCACCTCCACCTAAAATTAAAGGAATAGCCTCTGCCTGCACATCCGTTGGAAGCCTATAATATATCAAAATTTCAAAATATTGTAGATGTAATTATTATAGCAAATTTAACTACATTATTGTTTGAAAATATACTCTATAATATGACTGCACATTCGAAAAAAATGTTATCAATATAACTTACATCCAATCTATTTCTTCAATAGCTTGTGCTATTTCTGATAATACACCCATTTCTGAGAAAAAAAAATTAAGTTAAAGCGTAATGTGAAAATCAACTAGTTCTTATTTTATAAGTATCAATGTTAATTAACGTTCAAGTATGATAATGTAATGTAATAAATTATATATAAGTAGCCCATTTGACAACTGTACGTAATTGTTTTATTTAAAGAAAAAATATTTTATTATACCTTCAAATGCTGCCATACTATTTATTTATTAATTAAATATCTTTCTAAATATAAATTATAAATTATAAAACCTGATACACCGGCAATTACTTCACTTAACTCATGCAGCTCAATCAATTGTTATTGGATAATGGCCTCCGACCGATAATTCGCAAGTCGCAATATCTGTATTGTCGCTATTGTCGCCATCGTATGTATGCGCTCTCTGGCGATTACGTTTTTTGTTAGATTTAAATTCGCTATTATTATT
This sequence comes from Vespula pensylvanica, assembly GCF_014466175.1. NCBI lineage: Eukaryota > Metazoa > Arthropoda > Insecta > Hymenoptera > Vespidae > Vespula > Vespula pensylvanica. The sequence continues at coordinate 10,560,102 of NC_057685.1, read as the reverse complement.
TTTCTTTTTTATAAATTGAACAGATTTCGTGTAATTGTAGGTAAATAAGAAGTAGAAAACATTTCAACATTTTGACATTCAACTATATCATTCTTTGGTAAATACATAAACTGTACTTATGAATATAACGAATGTAAGTTCTCACTTAAACATTAAATCAATGTAATCTACCATTTATTTTTTAATAAAGAAAAAAAATGATATCAACTTTGGAAATTGTGGAGGACCAAATTCAGGAAGGACCAATACGATGTATATTCTTTTCCGAATTTCATCATATAGCTGGCCCAAAGATTACTTGTCAGGTTAAGTTGAAAGATTATAATAAAAATTTCTTATTAAGTCCAGAACATTTAGTTCGTTTTATCTTTTATTTTTCATAGGTACCTGATAATTTTGTATCAAAAGATATATTTGATAATGTCAGTGTTTATATTATACCAAAGGCACAATTACAAAGAAGTACAATTACTGTGTAAGTTAAAAATGTTTATTAACATTCAGTGTTCAGTATTAATAAATAAACAAATATGCTAATTATTTTAGGACATTGAAAGATTATAAAATCTTAGGATTTCCAGTGAAAATAGATGATAAAAAATATGCAAGAAATGCTTTCTATTTTAATTTATGTTTTGTGTGTGATTCAGAAGCTCGTACAGTTCATTATGAACCAGTAGTTAAGAAGATGTCTGATTTTTTGGTACTTATTTATCTTAATAAATTTATATATTTATAATAATATAAAATAGCACATTTGACAATACAATATACTTAAATAGACTTTTAAATTTTGTATATATTAGATGGCTTTAGAAATTGAGAACTGTTTCTTATCTGCTTCCGATGATAAAACTAGATTGGCAGAAATGCTGGGACATGTTATGCAGGAATTAAATTTGCATAAAATGTGTACATTAACGGGTAAAACTGGTATATATTTAATATTTTATTATAATAAACATACTTCTCTATTAATAAATTTATTTTTAAGAGGGAACAATGACATCACATTTGAAAGTAGTAAAGCTAGCACCAGAACCTAAGCCAGTCCTTGATCATCAAGTACCAATATTCTTAGAAGGTAGGGAAGCATTTCAGAGTGATCAATGGGATTTAACAACTCAGCAAGTATTACCATATATAGATGGCTTTAACCATGTTGCTCGGATAGCAGCAGAAGCAGACGTTGAAAATAATTTAGTTAAAAGCTGTGTACAAAATTTGGCGTAAGTTTATATTAAGGAAACTACATACATTTTCAATTTAATCAATAAATATTATAGAGTATATTTTATTATTTTCTAGGTATTATAGCATTATAACTTTAATTCCAATATTTCAATATAGTAATGTTTATGCAGCAACGCCAAAACTAAAACAATTAGCAGAGGATATCAAATTACAAGAAAGATGTATTTCATATTCGTCTAAATCTCGTAAGCACTACCATCTAATACATTAGTATGTTACAACATAGTTTTCAAAAAGAGATTATTATTGTTTGTAGCAAGACAACCAGCATATCTCAGGGATATATATCGTATGTATGCAAGCATGACTCATAGCTGTAGTATGAGGGACTTGTGTCAACGTTTGAATCCACAAAATTTAAGAATTAATGAAAGAAGATTGGTTCAATTTGGTCTGATTGAAGGTCTTATTCGAAGGGTTTATAAGGTCTGTTCTTGCATTTGAGAAATGTTGTTCATATATAGATATTATTCAACAGTATATATACACACTTACATATACACATTTCAGTATCCCATACTTCTACCAGGAATACCATATAATGAAGAAACACGAAATAATCCTGTTTATAAGTATTTTACGGGAACATATAATTTGGATGAAATTTGTTGTAGTACAGGTCAGAGCGTGGCACAAATAGAAGAAATCGTTGAACGTGATCCAAATATTGTTATGTTATGGAAGTAACTTAGTTATACAAATTATATATATATATATATGTTTATATACATACATTAAGATTTTGTATATTATAGATAATGAAACAAGAAATCTTTTTATTATACTGGATATAAAATGTTAAATATACATAAGCATAGTATTTATTATCAAATAAGAATTCTCACAAGATGTATATATGTATCATTTAATATTTTCGATCATGCGTTTAACTTCATTAATATATATTTCAGGTATCTTGCTCTCTCTCATTTCTTCACATTTTTTATTCATAGCCTCCTGTAACTTTTTCTTGCGCATAGCAACTTGTGTACGAATTGCCAATCCTTCTTCAAACATCTTTTGTCTTGCTTGAATACGTTCTCTTTCCTTTTCATTCACCTAATGAAAAAAAAAAAGGAAAATTTAGATGAATTTATAATATAAGTATAAAAATCGTATAAACACTCAAATTATTTTTAACAATCATGTAGATGGACCTGTTTTAATATTTCACTACGATGGACAAGAGCTTCTTGTTGTTTCTTTTCACGGTTTTTCTTATCATGGCAAAATGCTTCCTTTTGTACACGTAGAATTCTTTCAAATTCACGTTTTTCTCTGTCAATTTCAATTGCTTGTATTAATTTCTTATTCTTTATTTGTTCTTCTCTCCCTTTCCAAAGATCCTGTATAGTTTCAATTTTTTTCATAGCTTCTTCTTTTTCTTTCCGTCTCCATTCCCTCTCTACTTCTTCTTGTATACGGTCTGCATTTATTGCATCAATTTGTGCCTAGAATTTCATTATTTATATAATATTTCTATACCATTTGATTTCATTGTTATAGTGAATGAATATTTACTTGAAGATCTTGCGTGTGCTTTGCCTGTACAGCCAATCTTTCTTTTTCCTGCTCTTTATATAAATTTTCCAATCTTTGCTTTTCATCTAATTGAGTTTCTCTTTCTTCTTTATATTTTTTATATTGTTTTATCCTAAAAAAGTTACGTGAATTTAATTGGCTTATTTATTTAATACAACAAATTGTAGATGTTACCTTAAATCTATTATTCTATTTTCCTCTTGTTCCATAACTTTAAAATGCTTCAATTGTTCATTCACTTCTGCTAGATCTTGACGGATTTTAGCACTTTCAGCTTCCTTATGACGTAATTTTTCTATTTCTGCTAATTGCCAAGTTATATTATTCATATTAATTAGCTGACTCTCCTCTTGCTTTCTTTCAAATTCAAGTATTCGTTGCTCTTCATTCTCTGTAATTTGATCCTTTAAAACCTTTGCAAATATTTGTTTCCTAGAAATTTCTTCTTCTTCCTTTTTTAAATCTTCCTCAATCGCCCATCTTCTTTCATTTTCCATCATGTCATTTAAACGTTTTTCTTCTTCTGCTAATTCTTGTTTGATTAATTTCTTTTCAGCTATCTACAAAAGACCAACTTTTTCATAATTTGTTGTATATTAAAGTGAAACCTAATTCCTTAATGCAATATACCTGCATATCTCTTATGGCTCTACATTTAGTTTCTAAGATAAGCCGATTATACTTTTGAATTTCCTCTTCTTGCTCGAGCTTTAAATTGTAAGCTCTTTCAAGTAAATGCATTGTCCTTTTTCTAGCTTCTTCCTCGACTTCATTTAATATTTTGCCTTTTTCACGTGTCTTTGTTAAGTCCATCCTACGAATAGCTTCTTTGCGCATCATGCTATCCTTGGTAAGTCTATGTCTTTCCTCTTCTGCTAGTGCAATAGTTGCTTGTTTCTCTTCTTTGGTGACATAATGACCATGCTTTTTAAACTCCTTATACTTTTTTTTTGTAATAACAATTGGTTTCTTTGAACCGATGGAAGCAGTAAGATGCTTTTGCTTTCCATTTTCAGTTCGAGTCTTCTCTGTCTGAAATTCGTAAAGAATTTAGGAGTCTGTATTTTATAGATAACCGATTATTTAGAAAAAAAAAGATATTTAAAATGATAAATATTTAATGTTTTTTACCTTCCATTCTCCAAATACAATAGATCTTTTTAAGTTTGCTGAGATTATATTCGATGTATATTTTTCGTTGTCACGATATTTTGATTTGCTGCAGAAGGACACTTGTCTTCGTAAAGGAATATCTATATTTGAAATGTTCAAAGTTTTTGACATGATTTTGAATTACCGCGCTATGCATTAGTCATTTGAAAAACAGTTCACTTCCGGATTAAACATGTATTTTCATTCAATTTGTTTAATGTCAACGAAATTCATCACAATTTTTAATTGGTATAATGCTTCAACTAGATTCCAAATTCATATGTGAACTCGACACAAATTGCTGCTATTATCCAGAATGGAATACTATTGAAAAATAATTACACCATAGGATGTCACGTTCGTTTGTTCGATAGTTACGTGTAAATACATGGTGCTACCTGAAGATTAATCAGCAATTTTTGTGAAATCGATTTAATATTTAAATACGAAATAAAAGAACTAATTATTACGTGGATATTATAAATCCTAATCTAATGTATAAATTCAACATTTTTATTATAAAACTGATTATTGGTACGCGGACGCAGATAATATTTATTATCATAAATATGTAATGCTTTAATTTCGAATTATAGTATCAATATATTAACTTCGATTCTAGATGTATAGACAAACCGTTTGTTACAAGCGTAAAAAAGTACACGTCAATACAGGAGAACATTATACATTTGTAGTACATTACAGCGTATTCTCTTTCTATATTAAAAGGACAAAACAAATATAAAAATTATAATGTCGAATATATATGTAGGTAAGAAATAGAAGAATAAGAAAGACGAAAGATAATTAGAAGAAAAAAAGTAATATATTATATTTTATGAATGCAAAACAATCAATCGAACACTCATCTATTCATTAAGTATGCATTTAACAGATATAAAAATTATATTTTGCCATATCATTGAAATAACGTGTATATTTTTAAAAAGATAAGTAATCTATTCGTGTACTTTAGTATATTCAAGAATCATTAGTATTAGAAAATAAAATATTTGTTTTTAAAATAAAGCTGTTAAAAATAAAAAACATTATTGTTTCATAAGAAAAATACATCTTTGAGTTGATCGAAAAAAGAAAATTTAGATTAAAAGTGTAAGTTCTTCGACCAATGAGCTTAATCGATAACGACTACTGGTGGCGCTACTACATGACGTCATTACGCGGCGCTGTTGATCGTAGTTGTCACATTCATTCTTCGCGCGCCGTTACTATCGCATTGTTTGCCAAGTATTACCGCCAAGTCCAACTGTTTTAATATTTCTAAATAATTCGTTGATTTCTTTTTTCTTTGGATTTGCGTTCGCTTTTCTATTTGTTTTTATACGAAAAAATGAGAAAGAGAGAAAAAGAGAGAGAGAGAGAGAGAGAGAGAGAGAGAGAGAGAGAGAGAGCAAGATAAGCGTCAACAATCGAGTGGATTTGTAGAGACATAGAAATTGTGTCCTTTTGGTGTGGTAGACGAAACACGTGTACCTATCGCATAAACCGCGTGCTCCATGCAACGTGAAAGGATTTATTTAATAATTATCCATGGAGGAACTATATTTGTGGTTATTGTCCCCCAACAAGGAACCTACTTGAATCGTTATCATTGTGAGTAATTTAAATACTTCATAACTATCTTTTGAAGATTACGATTACAGAATTTATTAAGCATTTCGTAATATGATTCGCACCTGATCGATAAGGTAGCAATTGTTTTGGCAGGAAAAATGTAAAAGACGATAATTGTCGATCTATTTATACATCTTTTAGCGAGGTCCTTTATCATAGAGAAAAGAAAATATTGGATTATACAATCCTCTACACGGATAACAGAGTTGAATTTTAGATAGATCGAAGATCAATGGAAAGTAACATGAAAGAGTTGCAAGGAACGTTTCTTCTAGACCAGCGATGAGTAAGACTGGCTAATACGTGATGGCGTGACGGCACCGTATTCGATAAAAAATTAATAGCAGTCTGTGGGCGGATCTGAAAGTTGGTACAATGAAACTTTTCAAAACAACGCTCGATTGCATATTTAATACGATAACATTGTATTCCTTGTATCGGTAGATATTAACATCGTTCGAAATCGCGTGCAAATTTTTTATCGTACTGTAAAGCATGTTTTTATATTCTTTCGTAAAGATGAAGGCTATCAGAATACGTATTTCTTCGAAGTTTCCTTTTATTATTCTCATTGTTTCTTACAAATTATTTTCTAAAGGAAACAAGTTATACATTGGTAAGAGTAAATAGAAAAAGAACAAAATTTATCTTATAATTGAATTTTTCTCTCTCTCTCCCGCCCCCCCCCCCTACTTTCTCACTCTCTCCATTATATAAGATTAAAAATCAAGTAGCAGTTGATCGTATATCGTCGAATATATTAAAATAAATCGCACATTAACGACAAATAGGATAGTGAGTTTCGAACGAATTCGGTGATCCTTACACAGCGAGTAACAGAATGTGCTATTACTAAAGTCTATACTATGCATGAATAGACCGAACACATCCATCTATTCAGTTGGAAGTATTTTCAAATATCGTTGTACATTTGTCCAACAAAACTCTCGTCCGTTATACTTGATGTACGATTTGATAAATTTCTATTAGTTTATATTTTCACTCGAGAAACGTATATATAAATATTATTAAAAAGGATACGTAACGTTATCTCATTTTCCCGATTTTTTCAAACTTTCAAGTGGATAAAACATAAAACGTATGATAATTACACGTTCTTATTATACCGACAATATATTTGTAAAATTAACAGTAGGAACTGTTTTTTCCATTATGTTCTATTGACTATGAAAGGATAAACAAGCAGTTTGTCGTCTCTTAGCTCGGTATTTATTAATGACAGTGCGAACTCGATGGGAAGGCAATCGATAAGCGTCCAGCTATTATTTAAAATGCATCTTACACAGTATAGTGAAAGTGACGTGGTAAGAATGCACGTTTTATTATTACATCCTAAGTGTAAAATCTAAAATTACTTCAGACGATCGATCTATCGAGAATACGAAAAAAATAAGAAAAATGTGTTTTTTAAAAGTGAAGAAATGTCATTATTACAAATTCATTGACTTTCACTTTGCTCCTATAACTTTTCGTTATCTTAGTTATCGAAATATGCAGCTTATTTTATGAAATGTATTACTTGCTCTATTCTGTTAATGATGTATTCGGTTTCTCTTTCAAAACCGAAATTTTTCATGCATTTTGAAAACTTACGAACAGTGGAAAGTACAGAGGTACGATTACTCGGTAAACCAATGCATAATTTAATACCTAAGGAACAAAGAACTTGAATATTAGAAAACTGGTAGAGCGCGACGTATTCGCTATAGACGCATACACTTATATAAATATGCGAAAAAGAGGAGAGGCAGAAAAGGAATCGCGATGGGAATTAAACGTGATAGAATATAATGAGAAATAGCAAGGCTTATTCGTCGTTCGTGTTGCACGCATATGTATGTAGAACGTCGTCTATTTTTAGGATCATCGAAAAGAAAAAAACTCGATACCTATCCTCGAATCGATGTAGGTATATCATTCACCGTGTAATATCCCTCGTGTATCCTTCGAATAATATCGGCAAGTGATCTAATCAGATGCGAGCCCTTCGAAAGAGAGGATAGTCCTCTTTTATAATTTATCATACCACTTGTCAGTTTCCCACTTTCTACTTGGACAACATCGAAGTGTGTACATTTACATGCATACGATCGCACTATGTGTCGTTTTGCATCCGAGTCTACTCTCCGGATTGCTCGTGTTGTTTCGTGCGAATGAATAAGTCAAGAGCGGAGTGTCCCTCACAAGACAATTTCCCCCTTTGCGTAGGTCACCTACAACTCCTTACCGATCGCCCTCGATAAGGATAGAGGACTTTAAGAAACTTTCAAACGATCATCATTTTGCTTTTCGTCCGCTAACCGAGCAACGGTTTTAAACTGGAAACGAACGCAAATTATTTTTTCCTTTATCCTTTACAATTTACTTCTTACTACAAATGAATCTAGTTGCCAGATGCAATGTAATCCTTATTCGATGTATTAATCAAATAGAAAAAGATTAAATATTTATCGAACATTTATCAATTATTATTCAATTATTCGATTATTCGGTTATTTGACGAAGAAGAGGGAAGTTATAACCCTTCCAACACGCATTGCCCTTCCAGTTGACACCATTCCCACCTGCGCCAACGATAGAGCGTTCGCTGTTGGCCAATTAAAATCGCCTGTTGCGTATGAAAGGGTTCCATAAGGTCGGCATTATGGGGTGTTAAAAAGTGGGGGTTAAAAAAGTCTTAGTAGATTCTTCACTTTGTCATCGGATACGCATCAGGATTTTGTAACCAATATTTGCTTCTCATTGTCAAGCAAGGCAAAAGAATTTTCTTTTTCTTTCTTTTTTTTTCTTGTTCTTACCATATAAATGTGATCTGTTGTAGTCGTAATATAATAAACATTAATGCAGTTTATAGTGAAAATATAGGATATAAAAAAACACGGAGATACGTCACGAGACGAAGAGCGAGGAATCGGTTCTTTGAATTATTTCCTTCTCTTTTCCCTTTTCTTTTTTTCGAAATTCTTCAAAATTTCCTGCGATTCGATTAAAAGGGCTTGCACTTCCGACCGAATTGGTGCATTTATTGTCAGGCTATCGACAAAATACCCGAGGATAGACGCGTTCGTTATCGTTCCTCGCCCTTTAATATTAACGATTAGAAAAGTTCCTATCGAAATTTAGTTTCTATCCTTTTTACCGAGCTCGAGCGGCGTTCTTCGATCAAAACTTGGTGAGCCTAAATGCGCGGGTTTTTTCGAGTGCCTGGCGCGGAGAGGAGATACAGGAGGAAATTTTCAAAAAAACGACTTTGTCTTTCCAAAATTCCTCGTGATTCTTGTGAATTCTCGAAATCGTCTGTTTATTCGACTGGATTAGGCCCGGGAGAAGAGATCGTACACGAGGAACCGATCGTCGTGGATTTAACTAACGATGACGCTAAACTAACGCGGAAAGAAAGAGAAACAAGTACAAGTAGTTCAGGTATGAAATGGCTGTAATACAAAAAACAGTATTTCTCTGTAAGATATTAAATACTGATAATACTATAATATAATATTCTACAAAATGTTTATGCAGGATTCTTAAATTTTTATTTTAATTTAATGCTATTTTCGAAATGAGAGAAAAGTTGAACCAAAGTTACTCGTTGATCTTCCTTGTAACATGTAATTTGATTTTTATATATATTTCATATAGCATAAGAGAATTCTTGCTGCTTACGTAACTAAAAAATGAATGGAATATTAATTGATGTGTTGCAGAAGATTACGCTATGATAGCTGACAGTTCGAACAGATTTAATCGCGATAATAATAGCAACAATGGTATAGCTACGCCATTACGCGATCGCGGATCATGCGTGATCCCGATTCAACCGAATCATTGCCTTCCTATACATCCAGCACCACCGGTTCCAACTCGAGCTCTATCTATACCAAAGTCTCGAAAATCTCGTTCTCCAATATTGAAACTCGTGAGGGCTTCGATTTTAGACGCAGTCAACGTGGAACCTGCCAAATCAACGACTTTGGAAGCTAACGGCGATCAGGAGGAAGAGAATAGCGCTACTTTTTTCCCCGAACGAAGTCAGGAACAGAAAACTTCCTTAGAGGAAACAAACTCGGCGCTGCAAACGAATCAAAACTCTTGTTCCATCAAAATCGTAGATCGCCTTAAACGGAAGATCACCGATGAAAAGTCGAAGGAACGTGGAAAAGATGCTACGAAAGATTCGAAGAAAAGAAGAAAATCTTCTGACGTTAATTCAGACGGTGGATTCAATGAATTGTTTACAAATTCTAAAGCTAACATCGACAAAGAAGGAAAGACGGAGCTTTGTAATGATAAAAAGTATGCAATGTCGATCGTGGGATCAACAACAGAGATTAATTTTGGAAAAGAGAAGATCGTACCACCGCTAAGATTGAAGAAAGTCATTCAGGAAGGTAATTAAAAAAGAACAAAAACTAATTATTTAATCACCATTATTTAAAAATCACCATTATTCCATCACGTTTCATTAGTGTTATTGTCTATAGGAAAAGATGGCGATCGTGGTAACGCAGAACTACCCTCGAACAGAGAAAAAGAGGCCAATTATAGAATAGTCACGGGTGCTACGCCTCGTCCAGAAGCGCAGTCTATTCCGACAATTTGCGAATATTGGACCAGAGAAAATTTCGATAATGATGATAACTTCGACATTGCGTTGGCAAGTTCGACCACTCACGATGTCGTTCGTCGATCTTCTGTCAAAAGCGACGATTACAAATTGAAATATAGACGCAATAGATTAAAACAAAAGCTCAAAGAATTACAAGACAAGGCCTTAGATCTATCTCAGGAAATAGCAAATGCGCCTAATATTATGAATTCTAGTACGCAACGGAACACAAGACTCAGACAAATGATGAACTGCTATGAGAAGCAAATAGAAAATGTTTCAAAGTTACTTAATAAATTATATAACGAGAATCCTGTAGCGAACAAGTTTGTCGATATTGATGAAAATAAGAGAGAACATCAATGGGATGACGAATTCGTTCAAAATTTTTCTCCAATTTCGTCACCAGAACCACCGAAACTGTCCCCACGTTCCCCAATAAATCAAAATAAGTCACCGGATAGCGTTAGAAATAGTCCACCTATATTGCCCAAAGTTTCTTTAAATATTTCATCGAACCTGGATATTCTGGACGAGCACGATGCAGAGGTTAGTCGTGAATCTTAAAACTTTGAACATTGTTAAAATATTTAGAAGATAAGAGGTTCTCTATATTGCAGACTGTACAGTTGCCAAACGAATCCTCCTGGATCACGTGCGAGAATAATACGGTAGAAATTTCGTCGATGGTAGATACCTTTTGTGAAGACACGACAAATCAAGAATGGGAGTCTACTAATAATACCGATGGAGAACATCGATTGACAACATCTCCAATTCTTTCATCATCTTCTATCGATCCGTGTTCCTCAGAAAATATTGAAAATAGGGAAGTATTTTTCAATAATATTGGAGAAGTTGTAGAAAAAGATAAAATTAAAATGATGCATGGAAAAAAGGAGATGATGAAAGAACTCTCTAAGACGATAGAAGTTGTATCAACGAATCACTCAATTATCAAAGAAACGACAGAAATAAGGAAACATGAGGTACAAGATGCCAATAAAGCAATTCAAATTAACCATATCAAAAGTCCTATAATAAGTTCCATCACTGGAGCCTCCGAGTTACCATGTAATATGAGATGCGATCAAGTAGACGCAACTTTGCCAACACCACCGATAACGAAAACGCAAATGTCATCTTCGATCGATATGATGAACATCTTGCAATTAGGATCGAATTATTATGACTCTACGCTTTTGAAAAAAAATGCTTTAGAAACTAATAAAATGGAAGATTCTAAAAAAATCCAAAAGGTACACACTGTAGATAATAATGATTAAATATTTCAATCGCGATCAACTATTCTAATTATTCAAAATCTTAGGTACCATCGGGTACGACATCATCAAGGAAGACCAACTATGACTCGATAGCTTCGACTTTCAACCAAGTGGAATATCCTTTTACGGATCAACATTTTCCTGTTCAAAGTAGTAATGATAATCGCATCATAACTGAACAATTTCCTACGCTTGGTAATTGGGTGGCCAAAATGTCGAAGAAGCAAGTTTCTAAACAGAAATCTAAATTACAAACTATGGGAAATTCCATTAGTACTATTCCAATGGAAGAACCAACGCGTGTAAGTTGAAGAATGTTGATAGAATATTCAATTTTTATCAAATAAAAGGATCCTCTTTTATTTGTATTTTATTTCATCAGACTGCAAAGTTTGATACGCACAAAGTATCACTGAATGAAACGAATACTGCCGATGGTAACAATATGACAGTAAATATTACTCCACAATGGAATACGGAAAGATGGCAGCGTCAACAACATCATCAACAACGTCAGCAACAGCAATTATTTCAACACGTGTCTGCTAGTGCAACTCCTCTATCCTTTCCATCTACTACAACTCTGAATACAGGAATTTGCACGCCACTTTCGACAACTCAATTTTATCCAAATAACTATAACGTAAGTGATGATAAATAGCAAAAAAGAATGGTAAAGAATAGTAAATGAATTCATTGGATTCTCCTTTACAGATTAATCCATATAATGGAGCAACGTTTGGTTATCATTCCACACTGTATCCTGTTTACAATGGTTACACATATCATTCCCGTTTACATCCAGGAACACCTTTGACAAGTTACCATATACCTATGCAAGATCCTCTTAATTCACCTTTACGTCCATTGTCACGTGTTGATAAGCACATGCAGAATTCCTCTTTGCAGAATTCAAACCGAAATTTTACTTCTGATATTTTAAAATACTCTGGATCACTTCCCGCTGCTAGATCCCAGCCACCAAATGACTTTAGTTTTGATCGACTCAGAACAACATCTACCAACAATCATAATGGCGAAGCAAACTGTCTCTCATCACTATTGCTGGCATCTTCATCTCTATCACCAGGGACACAACCAACTTTACCACGTACACCTCTTAGTGGATATCCAGCTAGCAATAATCAATATGGACATAACAGAATAATACCAGATGTTGTAGCTGCAGCTGCAGCTGCTGCAGTAGTTGCAGCAGCTTCTATCGGAAGACAACGTGCCTCTTTACCTTCTTACAGCAAATCTGCAAGCACAGCCATTAATGCCGTCATGGAAGTGGATCCTGCTCGGCTAACTTCAAACATCTCCAATAATCGTACTCGAGAACATCTTTTATCTAATCAAGGACAATCCATTGATGTTGAAACGAAAGAATCACAATGGAACAGTGCTGGATATCATTCTATACCAAATTTACTTTTAGAAAGACTACCTTTTGTTAGAACAGAACACGATTTCTCTGCGACTTCTACACTTTCTAATAATATTCAAAATTCACCATCTATATCGACAGTTTCTCTTCCACAAATATCGAAAAAAGTTTCTAGAAGCATTGAAAGAAACTGTGAAACGCCACATCTTGGTAAAGTAAACAGAAGCCCTGATACATTGAGTAATATTAAATGTTCCAATTGTGGTATAGCTGGATCAATGTTCAAATGTCTTGGATGTGAGATAGCTTTTTACTGTAATGAAAGATGCCAAGCTCGACATTGGAATGTTCATGTTGAAAAATGTCCAAAAAAAATGCCAAAACTGAAAAAAGTAGCATAAATTGCATATTAAATATATTTTTCCGTAAATCACATGTGCCGTGATTTCTAGTCATTATGTTTGTTAATTTACAAACAAACGTGCATAACGTTACACTGATTGTCCTTACGTGTTTAAATTAATCCTATTTTAATCCTTGACGCGACATACAAAAAATATTACTATGTAGATATCATTTTTCTAAAATAGGATTTTCTAAGTTTCTAAAATTACGCTTGAAACTATAAATTCAAATATTTTTGCATGTCATTCTTGCATATATTATATATATGCATATACACAAGTACACATATACGCCATACACATTTATATGTATTGTATAACTAAAAACAGTATATGAGAGAAAATAATTCCTTTTTGAAAGTACAAAAAAAGAAAACAATGCGCTTAATAATACTTGAATATCAATATGCTCTAGTCAATTACTAATAACACCAAAAATGTTTATATTTTACCTATCAAATCTTATTTTAAATATATAATATGTGTGTGTGTATCTGTGTATATATGTTTTACTTGATCCTTATATATCAATTTTCTTACTTTACTTACAATTAATAATCAATTTAGCATTCATTCTTAATATAATAACAATAATAACAATAATCATGATTATAGAAAATATAAAGTTACAAAAACAATTACATTTTAATTAATATACTAATTATAACTTAATGATTGTCTGGTTCTGATGCTTTATAATGTTTTTCAATAGTTTGTAACCTTTGTCATAATAAAGTCTAGTTTCCTATTATACTCTTTCCAACCAAGCATTAATATAAGGCTTTTCTGCATGTGAATAATATTCAGCTACATCTACAGTTTAATATATAATATCTGTTATAATATATATATCTATTTTATATAACAGAATTATAATAATACAAATGTAAAAATATTACGTAATGAGAAACGTAAAAATATGGATTACTTATAAACTTACGCAGTTGCTTCAATTGACAGGCTCCAAATACGTCACTTACACTAGTTTTATTGCTTATAAGAAAGAATTTATCTTTTAACCGGATATTTTCTATTAAATCCAAATAATTCAGCATTTGTGCTTTATACTTTTCTATTTGTTTAAATCTATGTAACTTTCTTGTAAAAAATTAAGATATAATAAGAAAAAGTAAAGAATAAAATTAAAAAATGTTTGTTATATTATATTATGACATTATTTGAAATTTCTCAAGAATTCAAATTTTAATTTATTGATATTATTACCATTACTTCAAAGTATAATAAATAATTTATTCTAGTATTTAGATTTATTCTAGTATTTGTACTAGTTGCCATTCTAAGTAATCATCAATTTCAATATGCTTTCTCATTGAAGAAGAATATCAATGTAAGGTATTTTATATTCTATATACAAGTATATCACAATTGCAATATTATATAAAATACATTCGTCAATATATATCTCACAAAATAAATTGTCCGATTAAACATACCTTTATGTCAACTTAAAATCATTACATTCTACAAATGGAACTTTTTTAAATGGAGTTACACTAAAACTATCATCAATTAAGACAAGGCTATTTCTATCAAAACCAGTCAAAATAACAAAGTAAATTTTTTGAAGTTGTTTGGATATTAGCTTTCCATGGTTCCCTCCCTAATATTACTTTTTCAATGGCATTTTCAATGGCAAATTCATCAGTTAGTTGAAACGTGAACTTTTTTAGATATCTTTCCAGCTGTTGTTTTCTTATATAACATCCAGGCATTTATACTAGCTAAATTTAAAATATTACAAAATACTTGAAATGACCATCTTCTTGATTTGACGCTATAATTCTTTGCTATTTGATCTGCAATATCTATGCTAAATTTATTCAACTGTTTCAGATAAGAACTTGTTATTTTTCTTATTGTTTTTTCTTGTTTTTATCTTTTATTTATTATCTTTTATTTATTATCTTTATTATCTTTATTTATCTTTCTTATTTTGTTTACTTCTTTGACATACTTTCCTAAATTGTAAGAATAGTCTCATTTGATCTATAAAATTATGATGAAATCACAGTAATTTTGTTGGCGTATCCTGTGGAATCGAATGTCTTTGAAAATATTATGAAGTGGTAATCTTCCAACAGTAGATCTTTCTTATATTTTTTTCCTAACTGGTTCCATCTGTATCAATTTCAGTTTGATGATCTTGTAGAATATTTTCATTTTCATCAGAAGTTGAAAGTACTCAAGTACGTTTTCTTTTACGTAAATTCAAAATATTTTCAAATTCATTTTCTGAATAATTTCTTCACCTATAACCTAATTATCACTATTCTCACTATCAAAAAATTCAATTTCATTTTTTCTGATTCACTTTCACGTTAATTCATCGATAACAAAGCATTCCATTGTTATATAGTAGAATTTTAAAAACATATGAGAAGTTGTACAAATCGAAGAAACTGATTAATTCAGGTACGGTAAACAGATTGTAGGATCCTTTTACACTTTGACAAGTACCTTTCATATTTGAAAAATCATTTTGACTGATATTGATATAAATAGCCATGATACAAAATTATTTTGATTTTGATTGAATAAAAAATTATATTATTTCTTTATTTATCGTTGCAAAAGTTATTACATTATTGTGGAAAAACATGAAATAGGAATTTTATATATATATATATATATATATATATATATATATATATATATAAAGTAATATATAACAAAGTAATATATATATATATATAATATATATATATATATATATAATAAAGTAAAACCATCAATCAGTCATTTTGACTGAGTTCATAGTTCTAGTGTTAAAGGTTTTAAATTCGAGAATAATATACTCAAGCTTAATTATCTTTATTGGTTTTGCCTCAAAGGATATACCAGTGACTTTTAGAAAAATATACAGTGCCCTTGATAATTGTGAAAATAAATCATGATACAATATAAGACTACAGATTGTTGTTTACGATAATGTTTATGAAATTATTTTACTTAAAACAAAAACAGGAAAAATTACTACTTCCTAAAAATTTGAAACTCATTGCAAGAATTTTTGATTGCACTAAATATCTATTAAAATTAGACAAACTAAAGAAATTAATTCTTTCAAGAAAAAAACTGGCTTCATGAAGATGTTTATTAAAAAAATACTGTTATCAAATAAATCGAGTTCCATATTATAGAACAACTTGCATTTTGTAGCAACATCCCATTTAATAGATAGACAAACGGAGAGAGAAAGAGAGAGAGCGAGAAATTCTGAAGTACTTTCCAAATGGATATAAGGCAGGATAAGTGCAATCCGATGTAATATTTTTTTCTAACTATAAAAAGATCTGTAGAATAAATTAAAAGTTTACTACCATATCTCGCTTAACTTTATTTATTTCGGTAGTACATCGAATTGCAAGAGTTTGATAATCATAGATCACTATGCTCCGTTATAAAAACGCATAAAATGATTAAGTTCGTCAAAGATTCGTATGACGCAGAAATAATTTAGAGGAAGATTGAAGAGGAAGACGAGAAAAATTGAAGATTGAGGGAGACACTATCAATAGTGAAAAGATGGCGGACTGTGAGAAAGAGGAGGCTCATAATCTCGTAAGCTATTCGCCCTGCCTAACGTTTATCTAATCACTTAAGCTACTTCGCTGTCTCTCATTTTCACGATAATGAACCTTATCTATCGTTTACTGATTGCACGTACTTCACCTAATCGATAAATGACGGTTCTAAAGTTATATCTGTACTGTACAATTTGATGCACTGTCATTTTTGGGGTTTTTGCTTCTTTTATCTTTTTCTTTCTTTTTGTTTTTATACCTCATTCCCTTATAATAATAGATAATCCATTTTCATTTTAGCAAATGGAGTTTGAATGGCTTCTACACGAAGAAGTTCACTCTTCATTATCCCAACTTCGCAATATCCTAATGGTTTGTGTATTACAATAGGTTGTTATTACTATTATAAGTTTGTATAAAAGATCATAGATGTAGTGGCATATATAAGAAAAGTTTTAAAAAATTAGAAAATATACAATATGTCATATATAATTTAATAGGAATGCGCACAACGATTTCCATTGGCTGTTTTTGGTAATGATCAACTCAATAAGACAGACAGATTTGTATTTGCAGCTCCGCATGATCAAGTAAAATGTGTAGCAGTACTTACCGGTGATAGTATCACAAATGCAGTAAGCGATATTTTAGTAGTTGTATTCATTTTTATACTGTTAAGTTTAAATTAAGAGTTAATAATTACATTTCCAAAATGTATTATTAATTATATATTTCTTTTTAGGAAGTTAATTTCAAAGTACAACGTCAACCAAATGTTAACATGAGAACAAGTATAGTAAATGAACATCCTTGGAAATTACAACAAATACAAGATGCTGCTAATCATTTACAACAAGCTATTGCATATATTGATAATGTTGATCGGCATTATCTTTTCAAAACATCAGATGAAGTTATGCATGTACTAGGTAATATATTGGGTAGTCTTCAACGGAGCAGAACTAGTTTAATTGTTCCCAGAAAGAAAACTATCGATGACCTCATCAAAAGTCGAAATATGGTAAATAAAAATTTAGACAAATCTTTATATTTGTTTATTCATATGCTTAGCAAATATGATCTAAATTATGATTCATTTCATTTTTAGAAATCTTTAAGTCCTAATCTTCCAGAGAATTTAGCTATTAGCTTTTACATTCAAAGCTATAAACTGGTTTTAGCAGTCTATCAATTAGAAAATGCACATGGTAGTGTTAAACATGAAACTCAACAAGCAGAATGTAGTGTACCATGGTTAAATGATGCATTGGTACTTCTAACCATAGCATTGCAACTTTGTCAACGTTTGAAAGATAAGGTTTGATTGTACAAAGTTATTTCATTCATTGTATAAGGAATTTTCATAGATTTCGTATTTTTTTATTTTTCAGATTTGTGTTTTTTCTCTATATAAAGATTTTACTGTGAGCACACATGTTCCTTCAACTACCAGTTGGTAACCTTAGATATAATTTCATCTTCAAAATACTGTATTATAAAAATGGTGCTATATAAGGATTATTGGTTCTAGTTAGCTGCTAGTTCAACAAGCCAATAATGCTTATTAAAGTCAGATAGAGGATAGCATCCCCTTTTATTATTTTAACTATTATTGTACACGGAATTTGTTTTTACAAATTTTAGAAGTAATTATTTATAGTGCGTGCCTAGAATAGTATTATAGAAATTTAATATTTCACTATGAAACACTAAAGGATGGAGGTGCAAAAATTAAAAATGGTATTCTCATGCTATTTTGCACACTACATAAAAATTAACTAGATACAACAGAAAAAGGAAATTCATGTATTTTGCCAATTATGTGTGTGCCGAGAGTTACTTTGTATTGAAATACTTCTTTTCCTTATGTATTTTTACATATGTGCAAGTTTAACAAATTTTTTATGTAAAGGTTGCATCTTCTACACAACAAATTTGAGTTGATTGAAGCGCTTTTTAATGTTATTTTAAGGAATTTTTTCTGTCAGGATGGTCTTGTAAAGCTGGTCCATGTAAAAATGATTTTGAAAAAAAAAAAAAAAAAAAAAAAAAAAGAGAAAAGGGAATCTTTTATTTAAATTCATTTTGACAAAAATAGAAATTTTGTCATAAATGTGAATTTTGAAATTTTCAATTCTAAAATTTGAATTTTGAATTTTAAAATTGTGAAATTTTGATATAAATAGAAATATTGCATGAAATATCAATTTTCTGGAGAAAATATTACAAATATCAATAATACTGTTCTAAACAAAAAAATCAATTATTATATACTTTATGTGCATATAAGATATACTATTGATTTTTCGTTTCTTTATGTATAGTAAAATCTTCATTTGTATGTATTTTATTATTAGAAAGATAAGATCTTTAAAAGATTTCTCTTAAAACAATGTATGTATACACAAAGTAACTGTTATGTATGAACATTTAATACGACCAACTTTAAAGGAAATACTGTCTTTTGATATCTTCTGATTACATTGGACAATTTTCGAAAACAAATGAATGTTCGTTCACAATCTTTATATTACTAAACTATTCTTTTATTCGTTCATACTTGGTTTTTCCTTCAATTATTTTTATCGTACAGAGAAAATTATGATAATATTCTTTTTACTTTTTTCTACTTGAATAGTAAAAAATACGATCAAAATATTACCTCATTCTATCGATTTGAAGTGCTTTGTCAAGAAAAAATATCCATTTCACAAATAGGAACCCTCGCCTTAAACTTTTAACGACTACCGTTTGGTATAGCCATGGTAGTTCCATGATTTTTGGAATCATTCTAATAGATTTTTATTTATATTTATGCATATATAGATACACATATATATATATATATATGATCTGTAATTATTTACTAATACATTATAAAATTATTGATACTATTGCATAAAATGTAAATAATCGAGTAGGCTATTGATATTTTTCATCATATCTAATATAGACAAGAGTAAACGAATTGGCAATGAAAAAAAAGAAAAACAAATTTATAAAATGTCGAGTTGATTAAGATGTGATGTAGGTATTAAATAAAAAAGTGACGTAACTATTATATCAATACTTCTAAATTTAAATATCATCAAATAAAATAATAATATGCCAAATGCTATCATTTCTTGTATCAATTTACAAAATTAAATTAAAATTTTGTTTGTATTGTAACATGTTATATACATGACTACCGATTTATTTGTAAATGTAAGTTTATAATTTTTATTGGTGTATCATTTTGGTTAAGACATAACTATTTTATTATCTTTTTTAATAGTTATTTCTTACTGGTATCTGGGTCTTTGCTGCAGTTTACGCCGTTTGCAGAGACATCATTCCACCACCTGAAAATCCAGAGGATACAGTTAATGAAAATGGATGGTCGCAATTTATTCTTAACAAAGTAAAACAAACTGAACATTGGAATAGATGTGATAAATATAGAAATATTTCAAACAATATTAGAATGTCTGAACAGAAGTAACGACTGTGATATTATGATCTAATTATTAAGATTATTTGAGTTAGATTTAAAACATATATCATACAGATTATAAATTTTCGTTTATATATAAATTATAAGTAAAATGTTAATTGACATTTACTGAAATGCTTGTTTTCTATTCCTTTTATAATTTAGTTTTGTACAAAAATTATATATATTGAATTTAATTACACACACACGCACATATATATATCTAATATATGCAATTATATATATATATATATATATATATATGTAGAGTGTATGTATATAATTAATATATAAATATAATATGTAGTATGTACGATATGGAACACACACATACACACATACTATCTATCTATTTATATATCTATCTATATAATACTTTATATTGTTTAAAAATACTTGAAGATTTTAATTTTAAAAGTACTTATTAAATCAATGTTCATACAGAGTAAAGCTGATAATATTATTGTATACCATTTGTTATTCTATTTAACCTATTGAATATAGCTTTGAACTTATTGTAACAAACGAATAATGACGTTTAAAATAATTTGTCAAATTTGAAGAGAGAGAAAATGATTAGAAAATAAAATAAAATTAACTTAATCAAGAAAAATTATTTTTTGTACATATAAACTATATTAAATAATTTATATTTGGATGCATTTTTCAAAATGGTTATTGAAGATACAACAGTAGCCATTAAGGTAATAATCTTTTCTTATAGGATGAATATACTAATCTCATATTAATAGTAAGCAATTAGATATTATTTATAATTATTTTTCTATTATATTTCTTATTAATAGATAGGATATATATTGGCATGGGCTTTTATTGCCAGTTATTATTTTGTATGGAGAGGAGATGAAATAGCAGAACCAAGTTATATAGATGAATCTGGTTGGGTTCCAGATGGAGCTTATACTCAAATTATACAGACAGAAGAATCTCCATCAGCCGAAGAATAAAATAGATCGAATTATTAATTTTTAAAATATATATTAATATCTTTGAAACATGTGCAACTGGAATTATCAATTTAATGAGATAATAAACACATTTGTAATAGTTACATTATATAGTTACATTATCAGAATAGTATTTTAGAAATTCAGGATTATATATTAGACAAATAGTCAACAAATAAAAAGTTGTAAATTTATATACTATTTAATCATCTCTTTTCTGTTTATATTTTCATCTTTCATTTTTCATGTAATATAATACATTTACTTTTAAGATAAGAATTCTCGGTTATAAATAATTAACAAAAGTTTATACACAGAATAACAAATTCTTTTTATATTTGTTAAGAAACTTCCAGTTTTGTTTCAGATGAAGCAGGTACAGTCTCACCTTGGTTCACCTCTGTGTCATTTTGTAATTGTTCTTGCCACATTGCATGATAAACTCCATCATATGATATTAATTCTTCATGTCTACCTCTTTCAACTATTTCACCATTTCTTAAAACTAAAATTTCATCCGCATGTATTACAGTAGATAATCTATGTGCTATGATGATGGTAGTACGATTTGTACAAACTCTATATAATGCTAGTTGAATATTACGCTCGGTATGAGTATCTAATGAGCTTGTTGCTTCATCTAGAAGAATTATTTTAGGTGCTTTTAATATTGTTCGTGCTATGGCAACTCGTTGCTTTTCTCCTCCGCTTAGACGAAGACCGCGTTCACCAACCTAAACAAATTCAATGCATGGTTAATATTGGTAATTTGTAAAATAGTATAATTCCTTTTTTATAATAATTAAAGATTATATGATACCTGTGTTTCATAACCATTTGGAAATGTTAAAATTCTATCATGAATATCTGCATTCTTTGCTGCTTCTATTACATCTGCCTCTGGAGCATCTATGCGACCATACTGAATATTATATTTAATTGTATTGTTAAAAAGAACAGTATCTTGAGGTACAACACCTATATTATGGAAAATCTTAGTAATCCCTTATAAAGATATCTAAATTAACATTTATATAGTAATCTAATGTTACCTATAGCACTTCTCAATGAGCTTTGTTTAACAGTTTTTACATTTTGATCATCTATTAATATAGAGCCTTCTTCTATGTCATAAAAACGGAAAAGTAATCGCAGTATAGTTGATTTTCCAGCACCAGAGGGACCAACAAAAGCAATTGTTTTTCCTGCAGGTGCAATGAAACTAATATTTCGTAATACCATTCTATCTGGAGTATAGCTGAAAGAAACATTCGAAAATTCTACTTGTCCCTGTTTAACTTCTAATTTTCCAGCACCAGGAGCATCTATTATTTCTTGTTCTTCTTTAAGAAGATCAAACATATTTTCCATATCAACAAAATTTTTTTGAATAGCTCTGTTGATATAAAAGAAAATCTATAATATTATAATAAATAATTCAGTTCGTAATGAGAAAAATATATAAAAATAATTTACCTGTAGTAAGTACCAAACCAATTAAGTGGGACATAAAGTTGTATTATGTAACTTGCAAACAAAATATAATCACCTATTGTTAATCCTGTATCAGTCACAACCTATAAGGAAAGTAAATTCAAAAATATTTTTTTTAATTCTGATTAATAAATTAATTTCTACACGGAAGTCAGTTACACTATAAATCTATTGCATGAAAAGTACCATACTAACCATGTGAAGACAAAGTAAAGAACCAGTTAATAAACCACAACAAACAATTACATTTTGTAAAATATTTAAGATATTTAATGTGACCATAGATTTCCATTCTTCGATTTGGAAATCTAAAATAGCTTTCTTATAACAATCTACTTCATAAGATTCTGCATTATAATATTTAACTGTTTCAAAATTTAATAAACTGTCCACACTGCGTGCTTTTTGTACGTTATCTGCTAAATTCATTCTCCTTTGAAATTTAACACGCCATTCAGTGACCATTATGGTAGCAGCTAATTACATTAAAATGGATAATAAAATATTTTTTGTACCATTATGAAATAATATTTAAAAAAAAATATTACAAAACATTTGTAAAATCTTACTTATGTAGAGACTCATTGTTATAAACACGATTAGGCCAAACCACTTATTAAAGGTACTTATGAAAAAAACAATAGCCACAATAATATCAACGATCGTTGGTATAATTGAAAATAAAATATAATTTAAAAGATTATTTATAGAATCAGTACCACGATCCATAACTCTTAATACTTCTCCAGTTTTTCTCCCAAAATGCCAGCGTAAGCTTAATCCATGTAAATGTCTAAAAGAAATAAGTTATATTAAAGATCGTTTGTTTTATTTATTTTTTTAAGTAATATAAAAAAGAGATATATACTTAAACAATTCAACCTCCACTTCTTGAGTAGTAAACTGTTGAATACGAATCCATAAAAATGATCTTAAATTATTTAATAATCCCATTCCACCAGTTCCACCACCTTGTAAAAATTTAAATGCAACGTATATTAAGATCAGATCCCATCTATTATAAAAGATACGAATATATTAGATTATAAGGAGATATTACATTATGTATATTAAAATAATTATATTTCATACCGAAACTCTGTAGGTGCAACCCTTATGCTATCCACAATTTTCCCATTATAAATAGGTACATATAAATTTATTAAACGCCCTAATATAAGTAGTCCAAAGCAAAATATAACTCTCAACTGAAGTAAAATATCTGTTTTTGGCCACAAAAATGGAGTTAAAGTTTTAATTTTATACCATGCATTTTTCCATGCTGAAGAATTATCCTCAATTCTCTATAAATGTATATGTAAAAAAATCTAGTTATTAAAATAAAGAAGAAAACATTCATATCTATTTATACATTCAATCATTTAATAAAAAAGTAACTTCCTTTCTTTCTATATAATATTAATGTAAAAGAGAATTACATTGTGATATCTTGACCATGGAGTTGTACCATTGTCAAGAGTATGATATTCAGGATCTGTATTAGAAGATATTCCTGGTGCTCTTAGGCCTATTGCAAAGATCATTAAATTACTAACATATCGTAAAACAAATAGGGCCATTTCAATTTGATCTGCCAGTCTGGAAATAACATGATATATAAATAAATTTAAAAATCTAATATAATGTATCCAATTAGGTTAGTCAGGAAACTTGAAAACTTTTTCTCTTATTATTATACTTACGAATTTAAGTGAAACCACCATTCAAGTTTTCCAATATTAATAAAAACAAGATTTTCAGCAACAAGTGCCAGTGTCCAAAATCCCAGTAAAACAAGGCCATGACCACGAGGTGGTACACTTGGTAATAATCTATGTCTTTCTACACTTAATATATGAATAGAATATGGATAAATAATCAATGTCAATACTGTTGTAAGTATCTGCAAATTCAATTTAAAATAATAATATATTATACATATATATATTTCTAATTCTTATCACATATACATATAGTAGAAATATAATAGATTATAACTTACCATATATCCATAAATTTTTTTATCATCCAAAACAACTGCTTGTAAAATTATTCTTAATGCACTAAGTAATGGAACCAAATAAAGAAAAAATTTTTGTAAATTGTATAGCCTACTTCTAGGTAATACATTTATATTCATTTCTGTTCCATATTTGTGATACATCCATAACTGGATTGTCCCAAATATCATTAAATACATAGAAATTATAGTTATGCTTATTGTATCCATAAAACATTTTGACATACCATGGTTAATCCAAATTTCAGTAAAACTGATATTTGGAGGACAATATGTTATTGCAATAGCCATTATATCCTTCTTTAGTTCTCAATAATACAATTACTCAAAATATTATTTTCTTACTTTTTCTCATTTATATAATTTTGTACTATTTAAAAAATATAAGAACTAGATTAAATTCTTAAAAAATTAAAATAACTGACATAAATTGTAAATTGTTATAACATAAATTTATCTTTTATGAATTAATCAACAATAGTAAACAACATTACTAATCTAATGACTTATGTAATATACAAAATCGTAATAATTCTCTCAGTGTTGGTCATGCACAATTCAAGAGTTAAACCAAACATTATGTTATATTACAATTTATACAATTAATCTAAAGATCAAAGATGTTTTTACATAAAAAAACGATAAAATTTTTTAAAATAAAATCACGTATAAGAGCTACAAAACATTATCATATAATATTTAATAATAAAATCTATAGTCTTTACCTTCGAATAACAATCATTAATACATGCTGTTTCGGATTACAACGTAAAGATTACCGAAATATTTTTGCAATAACTTTGCAATAAAGTACCAAAAAGATGATTAATGGGTCCTCTTCTCTGCGTTTAATAAAATAAATAAGCCAATATCAGATGGTTTATTATGCATCTTTAAATGGTTGGACAAAATTTTGTGATTCGTTTCGATTGATTTTGTTTTTTCTTCTAATATTTTCATTAAAGTAATATATATTAGAGTACATAAAATCACCAAGCATGATCGACAGTCACCATGTATGACGTCACAAATTGGTAAAATACACGTCAAAGTACCAGTGCTAGAAGTTCGTTTACGATTGGTCATTGCTTCTGATCTGAGATTGGTCCACTTCTTTGGAAGAGAGTTCACAGTTTTTCGTAAGTATATAAAATTATTCTAATTTTATATTAAAATTTACAATGAAAAAATATCATTTCAATAAAACTTTAATTCACTACATATACTAAATTAATGCACACAGTATTACTATAACGGAAAGACTAATTCATCATTATAAGCGAAATCATAGTGACTACGGTAAAAGGGGTCAATTTTTCTAATAAAGTTAATACTACTCTTAAAAATAAATAAATAACTTTTAAGACGTCACAATATCAAACTTTGTATCAGGAGACTTTTTAATATATAAAGTATTTAGATTATAAATTCATTATAAAGGTTAAAATTACTTCTTCGACGCGTAAGAGAAGAACTTCCAATATAATACGGCAACGCCTAAAACAATAATTTTCATTTCAGAAAATCTCAAAAGATCATAATCTGTTTACTGACGAATTTTGTTAAGTAAAATTTAAAACCTGTAAAACGAATTTAGGCTTGAATAGTATATGTCAGGATATACTATTCATAATATAATGTTCATTAACAAACACAGTCAAGAGTTTTTGAATTAGCTTTATACCAACTTTTGGAACTTGACTTTGACATTTACACGTGAAGTTACCTCTTTTCATTGTTTATAAAATAAGAAAAATATTTAATCCATATATATACGTTAACTAAGCAAATTTATAATCTTAATCCTTCTTCTATATATAATTATTCTATAATAAATAGTTACACATTACATTATTAAATATTAAAAAAAGTCCCAAGCAAAATATAACTTTCCACTAAATTGAAATATATGTTTTTGACCATAAGGCCTGACCTAAAATATTGATTTTATAATGTATAGATTTCTATATTAAATAATTTTCCTCAGATCTATCTAACTATATATTTACAAAAATTTTAAAGTTAAAACGAAGAATAAAGCATATTTATCTCCACTTAACCATTCCTTTATTTAATAATAAATAAACTCTTTCCTGCTTTATATATAATAATAATATTAAAGAGAATCAGTTCCATTTTGATGTCTTTTTGTATTGTCTTAGGAAGTTTGTGACTATGCGGTCCCGATTCCTCACTTACGGTATTATCCAAGATTTAAGATTATAGATGGAGAGGGACCAAGCGATCGGTTAAATACTTGTGCTCTTTCATTGTTACAACCGTCTATAATACATCAAATCCTGCGACAACTACTTTCCCGAAGATGATTTCATGTTTAACTATATAAATAAGAAACCTGTCAAAAGGTTGTTGCGTTCAACCTGAGTAACTGTTCCGATCCTCTGTATTTATTATTAAAGCAACATGCTTATTAGAAAAGCATTTCTAATAGGTTTATCGGCTTTCAATCTTCTTGTTCATACTAAATACGTAGTTTCTACAGATTTGGAGTTGGGAGAAGCACACAGAC
Source organism: Vespula pensylvanica (assembly GCF_014466175.1). Classification (NCBI taxonomy): domain Eukaryota; kingdom Metazoa; phylum Arthropoda; class Insecta; order Hymenoptera; family Vespidae; genus Vespula; species Vespula pensylvanica. The sequence goes on along the minus strand of NC_057685.1, from coordinate 10,532,780 downwards.
TGAAACAAGAAAGCACCCTCTCGCTAGCTAATCATAAGATCATAATAAATTATTATATTGCTATAGTTACTGATTAATCTGAGACCTCCGTTCAAGTTTTGCATTATTAATACAAACAATAGGATCAACTAGTGCCAATGTCGAAAGTTGGAGTAAAGCAAGACTATTGTCAAGACGTCATAACTTGCTAATAACTTGCGTCTTCCTGCATTTTTTTAAAAGAACTCGCTCAATATTAATAGGCAGTTATTGTCGATAGCGTCTTACCTATAAGTTCAATGGTTTGACTTGATAAGATTGTCTATATGTTTATTTCTAATCCCCGTTAAGCAATAGCCATATGAATTATATAAATCATATCTCTTCCTTCCTTTGCATATCATATTAGTGTTAAATAGAATCAGTTGCATTTTGATTCCTTGAACATGATGCTTAGCCATTGTCAAGCTTATAATATTAAACATCCTTATTAGAAGGTCTTTGTGGCTCTATTGGGCCTGTGCAGAAAATCATTAATTACTGACCTATCGAAGCAAACATGACCATTCAAATTTGACC
>NC_057685.1:10530902-10532122 GCF_014466175.1 Vespula pensylvanica | reverse complement strand
TGTAAATTTAATTATATGAAACAGCCCTATATAATTCCTTATATTATTCCTTACAGCCTTCCTAAGTGCGTAATATTATTAACAGATGAGTGAGAGGTGCCTTATAAAGTGTTCCGTAGTGTAGTTTTAATCACATGAAGGAGCCTTTTATAATTCCTTATGTTATACCTTACCACCTTCCTAAGTGGGAAGGATCATTATCTGAAGCCTTAAATGTCTCTTATAATGTGTTTCTTAAAGTACCTTTAATTATATTAATGAGCACTTTACTATTCATTATATTATTCCTTTCCGTGTTCCGAAGTTCGAGGGATCACTAAGGGATAGCTTTTGACTTGCATTATAAGTTGTTCCGTAATGTATATTCAATTAAATGAAGGGTTGATTCATTCTTTTCTATATTATTTTTTCGAAGTAGCGAAGTTCGTAGGAACATTAACAGATGCTGCTAGACGTACATTATTAGGTATATGGTAAAGTACTTTTAAATATATTATACATACCTGTATTGTTCTCTAAATTATTTTGTGTTGTTAAATTATCTTGTATTGTTCTCTACATTATTTTGTTGTGTACTTAAGAATTTTGCTAAATTATTCCTTATGCACCTAAAAAGAGAATAAAAATATTTATAAATGACACAAGTAGTGCATCAATAAGTATGTAAACATTCCATTAAATATTTGAATTCGTATTTGAGAAGTGCTTTAAAATATTTCTAGTTGAAGCTAAAATTTCTGAAAAATAATGCCTGCGGTGATATATAATATGTCAATCTTATAGTACTATTATATTACATTTTATATGAGCTATTAGATTAGTAACAGTTTGTTGGTGTTATAAATATAATAATAATTTTTATGAATTTATTGTTGTATTTAACAACCCATTTATGTGTAAACTATTATTCTTCACAAGAAGTCAGAACCAGAAAATAACTTATATGTTACCTTGCAAAGAAGATTAATAAATATTATTAAAATTTTTTCTTTATCGGTTATCATTGCGTATTGTTCAAACAATAACCTTATAACCAACAATTTTATATAAGACTATAATTTATGTAATACAAAATTTATGGTATGCATGCTATACAAAGCAAGTTATAATACATCAAGTTCTTACACTATTCCATTATAATAGAAATAAGAAAAATACTTTTTCAGGTTCTAATTGACCCAATCGCGTAACTCCCGTTGCATTTATAAACTTATCTGTGT
>NC_057685.1:10425028-10530802 GCF_014466175.1 Vespula pensylvanica | reverse complement strand
ATTCACCACCGATAACTAACATATCGATATTATTTTTATCGATACAATCTCGTCAAGGATGGATTATTTTATATATTTGTAATTTTTACACGGGATATGTTCTTTCTATATGTTATCTTTAAATTTGTAGATGATAACGGTTTTAATCGAATGAGATTATTAAATAATTTTTATGTATTGTATTTAAGAGTTTACCACAAGAAGCGAAAATTTATTCGTTCTTGTATATATCTTTTTTGTTTTACATAGGAAAGTTAATAAATAAGCCATTGCGTTTGGGACACAAAAGAGTTTCTAGAATCCATGAAAAGATGGAGTATTCTCATTTACGAAAATAATGTTCTTTCGATGATGTATGTGTTCATAGCATGTATATGCATCGTTGGTTGAAGTATTGAATAAGCAGATCAGTTTATTTATCCCGATAAAAGTCATATCGGAGCTTTGATCCACTAGGAGAAATTAACATGGAACGAACTCAGAATTGAATGTCAATATGTACGATAATTATAAATATCGATTATCGCATTGTATAATGTTTTATGAACCATTGTTTATAGGGTAAAAGACGATAAAGCACGAGAAAAATCATTTTGCATATCAATACTTTTATCAAAATATTACAGTTATGTTTTGCATACGTATCGTCTATAATAGATATGGTGGTATAAAAGAAGAAAAGAGTGATAGAGAATGCTCTGATATATAGACAACATACACGAAAAAATATATCGATAATCGCAGAAGACACATAATATGAAATCGTGTTTAAAATCTATATACAAAACACGTATAAAATAGAAAAAATAGGAAGATTTTTGTCGAGAATCGAAATATCGATAAAATTGAATTAAACTATAATTCTCGTATAACATAGAGAAGGGTGGGGAAGGTCGGAGTCACAATCACGAAAAGAAAATGTTTACTATCGTGTGTATATTCCTAGATACATTTATATCGTAATTTTAATTAATACTGTAAGACGTACAATTTATGTATACCGATTAAAAACGTAGCATAATTTACATACGTTAATAGAAATTAACTAAATATGGATTCGGAAAGATAGCAACCAGCTTGAAATAAAACTACAAATTAACTTTTAACGTAATACATTAATCGTAAAATAAAGTTTACATAGTTCTTACGTATCATCCTTATAAGATATTAAAGGGTGAGATAGAGAAAGGAAATAATAGAATAGTTTTCCGTATATATAAAACACACACGAGAAAATATATCGAATAACCCGGAATTCATAGTAGAACAATTCATATATTCACTAAATAAGGATTACCTTTGTAACTACACCTCCGCACTGGTTTATTGGCGGTGATGGTGATGAATATAGAATAGTAATTTGGCAGGGTCTTCTGATTTGTTTTTTATCGTGATGGCGAAGATAAATGTGATTAGCTCGGATAGATAGCACCGATATCCTATACATCCATTTTTTCGACTCGGTATGCTCGAATAATTCGATGCACACGTAATGCAATGGAGCAAAGTATGAAAAGTCCAATGAAGGAAAAAAAATACAACACACGAACGTGCGCATGCATATCGTCCAAACGAGAAAGTGTTGAGGGAGAAAAGAGAAAGACTAGTCACAGTATGAATGACAATATATGGTGTATTTGTTACAACTAAATATATAACTGTTAGGTTTCTAGTGGTGTATATGGTTAGTTATCAAACCGTGTTGTCCCCAAACTAAACGTCGCTCAGGTACGATGTATTGTTATTGTGGTTTGATATATAGATATTTCGTCTTTGATTTTTCTCATATTTCCTTGATAAACCTTATCGAATGTATTCAGTAAATAAGATATAATAAATAAGTTCGATAGTATAAGCAGTAATATGTTTACCAGTGAAATAATTAAAGATGTTTCAATAAAAGACTCGTAGCCAAAGACGAGGAAGGCCATGAACAAAGGATAATCCATTAAGAAAAGGAATTTTATAGGCAAATGATAATTCGCAGACAAAGAATACTCCAAATATAGAAGTAGAGGATATGTCTACTAGTTGTATGAATATAGAATAAAGAAAGCTCTTTGCGTGTGATTCAGATAGTTCAGACTTATTAATAGATTTCTGATGGATATGGAAATTGTTTATTTTTGCACCATTTAAAATTATTTTTTTTTTGTTCTTTAAGCATTTTCATTTTTTTCTTGGTTTTCATCAAGAAGATAGAATTTTTTTTCTTCTTCTCCTCCTTCTATGTAAGCCATATCCTGTTATCAATATTCTCAATATCAAGCTCTTTGTTTTTCCATCTTGGGAACTTCATACTAGTTTCTTTATAATTATGTTCATATAACAGTAGTGCATCGTCCTTGTTCTTTTTGATCTTCCTTATAGCATTAACTGTATCCTTGGGTTTTCCCTTAAAGAATTTAGATATTGTACAATATCCTATGTACACATATATTTATTCTTTATCAAGTAGCATACATTGTCTCTAATATAACAGGATGTACTAATGGCTTGTACAAGTATCCTATATACATCATAATATTTATCAAAGCCTTCTCCTCTTAGAATAATAAAGTAAAGAACAAATTAAATTAAAATATTGTAACTAATTGTTATTAATATTAATATTAAATTGAACAATCATAAAGGAATATTAAATAAATCTACTATGGGAAGATGCAGACTATTCTATCTTTATATCCTTATGTACTACGCTTTTATATAAGCTCCTCCACTTACAATCCATTCCTGTAATACACCATTTATATCTTTATACATTTACAATATCCTATCACTTCTCTCTCACTAACCACATATTGAAAATATATCTTATCATTAAGCACAACACACTCACAGAAGTATACTTCTTTCTCTAAGTTACATTGTCCTTGTTACATTATTAAACAAATTTCCTATAAACTTACATCTCCTGTCACCAATTTAAAAAAAAATATAACCTACCAGCTATGCCTATACTGAAATTTATCTTGTATTCCATAAACATCATCCTATGATACACAACGTGTATTGCAAGATGTTTTTTATATCCTGACTCATGAAGATTATCCCTTCTCTTCCATTGTTCTTTATTATCTCACACTTCTATAATAACCTAATGTGCCTTAAAAGATACTTTTGCTTTTTTATATTACTTTTATCGCTCAGTTTTATTTCATAGAACTTAATAAATATGAAGACTATCCTCTTGCTAATGCTGTTCTTAACAGTGGATTTATTATATTTCCTTAATAGTTGCGTGAATGTGAGAAGAGTGCACTTATTAAGTAAATTCTGATGAGAAGAATAAGCAGTTGACTGATTTACAATAACAAGAAGGATTTTAACATAGCTGATATTTAGTCCTTTATTAAACGTATTCTCACTACTAATGGGCACTATATACCACTTCTTTATATTATCAAGTATATAAATATATTTCTTACTGATAACTTCGTATTTTAGAAACTAGTTCACGATCACTATTATTTGATGTAAGGTTTAATAATCATACTTTCCTTACTGATACATATCAAATGAAAAATTAATATATATCTTCTTAAGCCTATTATAAATATATTCGACTGCATTTACAAGATTGACATTTCGAATATCCTTGAAGATATAAGCTAGTACAGATTTTAAATCTTATATATCTCTCTCTACAATATAAAATCTGTATGATATATTATATATCTTATATTTGACAAAGAGTATACATTCGTTAGCAGTACTCTCTACAAGTTTGATGAGCAGAATATGTCGGCTACATTTTGTCGTCCTCTCTTTATCTATGCGAAATATTTTTGAATTTATACTAATAACTTTTATTTTATTATTCTGGAGATCACAATACAACAAAGTATCTTTTGTATAAATTACTCTTCTGAGATAATTAGACCTTAAATCCATATATTCTAAAGATAACTGGTCTAAATTTATACTCTCAATATACTGATTATTAACAACCAGATTCCTGATATTATACCCAAAAGTGTGCATATTTAGAGGTAATTTATGCATATGTAAAGATAATTCATGCATATTTAAAATGCGTATTCAATATGCTTACATATATAATCTTCTAACATTTGTGTTTCCCCGTCTACTACGTGTAACATATCATAAAAATAATTTAGTCTCCGCATTCTGTCTTCTTGAATAATGTAAAGAATCCCATTTGTACACTTGTCAAGTACTCGTTGTGTTTGTGTATAATATTCACCAGATGGTGTTTCTATAATGACTTCTATAGATATCATCTTATAGTGTATGTACGCACGTGCGATACGTACAGGAAAAGTATGGCGTGTGTGCTGATTTTATTATTGTTCTGTTTATAATTTTCTTGTAAAGAGTGGAGAGAATAAGCATTAAAGGAGTAAGAGAAGAAAAAATATAAACAAAGGAGTCAGACGACAGAATCATCCTGTAATGGATTATTGAATAATCTATCAATATTTCTATTAGTATGAATATTCTTAATCCTTATTCTAAGCGGTAAACGAATTGGACAAATAGTAAGTAATAAATAAAAGCCATTCATTTTCTGTAATTATTGATTTTCACACTTTTATACTTCAAACTTAGTATTAATAGTAACTTTTTTGGTTGATTTGGATTTATAAATTATTAGAGTACAATTATTTGATTTATAAATTTTACTAAATAAATTTTATGAAAAAAAATATTATGTAATTGTTATATAAATATATTAAATAAAAAATAACAATTATCTAAATATATAAATATATGTCATACGGATCATTCTTTTTTTCTCCTTTTATCTCTGTAACAATAATCTCATATCTTCCTTTATTCCCCTTTTTGATGTTCCCTTTTAGTGAATTCAGATCCCTTTGAATGAATATATATATTACCGCGATAACTAAAATACTTCTTACTCATTTTATACGAACCTTTATACCATACAGAGTAGAAGAATACACCAGTATTGAGATTACATCCATGATAGGATAGGTATTATACAACACAATCTTTCTGGTATATGTTAAATATACAAAAGTCACATATTTAAATCAAGATTCTTTAGGGAAAATTCCAGACAAATATTTTCCTTTTTACTGTCCTGCCTGGTACTAAAAATATGTATAACAAATATGTCCTATTACATTATGAAGTATTATATGATTCTTTAGAAAAAAATTGTTTTGAAATTTATAAAATAAAAAAAAGAAACTGTCATGGATCATGCCATGCAATAAGCCATCGGTATTTTTATAGCTATATACTCCTAACTCTAATCCCAGGTGGGAAACGAATCGTACCTCCTAACAAATAGCAACAATGCAAAGATTAACGATGGCGAAACTTTTGAGTTTATGATGAATAGAATGAGAAACGATTAGTGAGAGATTTAAGAAATTTAAAACGGAAAATTACGGAAAAACGAAAGTACAGAAGCTTTTATAGATCAATATGCAGAATTTAAATTGAAGTGATCATCAGAACTATTGTTAAGGAAAGCAACATAGAAGTTAAAAGACAGAGGTATTTTATGATATAAGGTAAATAAATGAAACAAAAATGAGAAGTTATAAAGAATTTAATGATCGATGTAGAAAATATTATATAAAATAATTGAAAAATATTATATAAAAAAAAAACATTTCGGAAACTAATATGGGAAGGATAACTTTATTAGGACATTTTGTTTTACGTATACAACCTGAAGATTCATGCAGAAGATGACAAGATTAGGTTTGAAAGAGCAAAAAGTCTAATAATATAATTATTTAATCCATAATATATACAAGAACAAATTGAAGAAAAGCATTCATAGGATAGTTTATTAGATTATTTATCTGAAAAGGATGATAGGTTAAATCCAAAGATGAAAACATCCACCAGATCTTACTATAAAAACAATAGTATTGTCACAGATACTAATCTAAGGATCAACACTGTAAGACCTGAAAGAATACATGTTAAAAAACAGAAGAACTAAAAGATGAGTAAGATTGTTAGAAAGATCTGGACTGTAAAACTGATTCATAAAACTGATTGTAAATCTAGAATCAAACTTCAACATGAAGAGAGGATTCTAACAGCATTATCGGATACTGATGTAAATGTTTCAGTCATATCACTTAAAGCGATTAAAGAAATAAGAATTGAATTCAATAAAGAACAAGGACAAATTAAAGGATTTAATAACCACAAGGAAGTGGAACAGTAAAATTCTATAAACCAGATCATATAAAGATAGAGAATATGAAATTATTAGTAGTAGAAGATATGGAAGAGGAAGTACTTTTAGATATAACAAGTTATATGAAAACTTAATTTAATTCAATATATAGATATAGGAAAGAAAAAAGAAGGAAAGCTAAAGACAAAAATATATAAGATAGTAAAATAGTAATAGAAGTCAATTTTGAAGACGTACAACAATTTAATAAATCTGAATCTTTAAAAGAAATGAAAAAAAAATAGAGACATTGGATGTATTAACATCGAAGATGAAGGAAAAATATAAGTGGTACTAATAAAAAACAAAGCTATGTACAAAGAAAATACAGAGGAAAGAAAAAACGATGTAAAGCATGAGATAGTGCTATTCGAAAATAAAAATATTTTAATTTGTCCAAAGTATTAGCGTTCTGCAGAAGAGCATAAGCTTATTAAAAATGAGGTGAAGAAATTTTTGAAAAAACGGTTTATTGAAGAAAGTGAAAGTAAATACTCCAGTTGTACAAATTAAGAAGAAAGACAAAGAATTGCATTTCTGCAGACTTCCAGAGGATAAATAGCATCACTATACCATATGAATATTCAATCTCAAAGATAGTGTCACATCACCATGTGATTATGTATATTTAATTTTGTTCCATTTAGTAACATCTTATAAATTATAGATTTCTAACAAATTTATTACAATCATATAGTGAATTATTATTGAACTTAGTGAATTGATTATTATACTAAGATCAGCAGAATGACATTATTTACTAAGTCAGACTATATTGCACCCATAATCGGCGGATGCGCATACAAAATGACCCATGGAGTATAAGACTAATTAATTATATATATATATATATATATATATATATATATATATATATATAATTATATATAGTTATTGTTATTTGAGTGTGATAATTTAACTGAACATCTACACCCTTAACAAATTTTTTCCTTAATCTTCTAATAATAATCTTCTAAATATTGACCGATTAGAGAAAGAGACTTACTATTGCAAGGGAAAAAAAGTTCTTCAGGTAAGGTAACAGTAATACCTAATGATAAGCAGTGATATACTAAAACAATCTATTAATCCGTATATCTTTCTATAGTTATGTTTTGAGAATCATTTTTATGTCTTGATTAATTAGCCTCAGTCCTGTTTAAAGTTTTGCACTGACCAAAAGGAGGCAAATGACTAGATTCTTGTAAATGCACCAAATTCCTTCTTGTTGTGTAACACAATCCGCGATGTCACATAAAAATAGTGACTAGATTGTAGTAAACACATCAAATAAATATTTTGCTTGTCACGTGACACAATCCGTGATATAACAATAGATATCTAGGATCAACTAAGTGAAACCAAAGTATTTGCGGCTTTGGATTTGGAATCTGGGTACCATCAAGTAACAGTTGAAGAAGCAGATAGAGATAAGATGGATTTCTACATCAGAGAAAGAATATACCAATGAAAAAGAACCTTTGAACTTATAAATTTCCTCTTCACTTTTCAAAGTATTATGAACAAGTATTTTGCGGAATATATATAGAAGTTTGTGATGGATATTTAGATGATATTTTGATATATTCAAAGGATCACGAAATACACCTAGTATATTTAACCCTGATACTGCAGATAATAAGCCAAATAGGATTTACAGCTAATGGGAAGAAGTATAAGTTCGTAAAATACACAGTAGAGTATTTGGGATTTGAAGTTTTTGATGGGAAAATAATACTGCTTAAATAAAAATTAAAGAGTATAGATTAGAAAGAATCAGAATTAAAAACTAATATCAGAGTCTTTTTTGGATCTTTAGCTTACTTTAGTAAATTTATTAAAAACTACACAAAAAGATGATCCCTTTATACAAAACTATTTAAGAAAAGAAAACCGAAAGATTTACATTTATGAAAAAAGCAAGAGTTGCATTTGAAGATATGAAGGAAGAAATTAGAGATGTCAGTGATTTATTTTTGTTAAATTTTGTCAAAAAATTGTATATTTATGCAAATGCTTCAAATATGGCAATAGATGCTGTTTCGACTCAGAAGAATGAAAGAAATCATATACCCCTATTTTATATCTTGAGACAGTTAAGCGCAGCAGAAAATAATTATATGGTTATGGAAAAAGAGTGTTTAACAATAATCTCGGCCGTAAAAAAGTTGAGAATCCATTTAACTAAAGAATTTACAATTAGAACAGATCATCAAGCTTTGAAGTGGCTACTGGGTCTATAAGAATCAATTAGAAGGCTAATGCACTGGATATTGATACTACAAGAATATAACTATATAATTGAATATAAAAGATAATAAGAATAGCATGGTTAGCACATATCATGCACTTAGTAAAATAGTAATGATGGTGAACATAGAGAAAGTGAAAAAGTATATTGATGAGAGGAAAGCGGAAATAATTCTAAAAAAATATGAAAAATGTGGACATAGGGGAATTGATATGTACTAGTTGCTAAAGAGCACCAGTAGAAAGAATGTGATGATATCTTCGAAACTTTGAGAGGATATAGCGTATGCAACAGATATAATAATACAATAGATATAGTAAAGGTCCAATGAAACTCCAGAAAATAAGATTACCATTATCAAACCCATTAGATAAAATTGGGATAGATTTGATCGGTTCTGTCCTTAAGACTTATAATCTTCTTTAGATGAGATAGTATGAAGCAGCAGTGAAAAAAAGAAAAACAACAACAGTTATAGCAGACTTCCTGGTGATGCATATTCTTATAGCTTGACCCTCCAAAAGAGATGCTATCGAATCAAGATACTGAATTTACAAATAAAATTATTAAACGAGTTTATGAGATAGTGAAGACAAGGAAATCGTTCACTTCCAGTTATAATCTGAAGTACAACGGACTGACTGAGAGAACTAATCAAACACTAATCGAGAAATTTGTGAAGATCACGAATAAGATGAATACCTACTGTGCGCGATATACATGTATAGAATATTCCCAAGAAAAGCTACAAAGAAGTTTCTCTATGAATTAATATATAGAAGACCCCATCAGTACTAATCAAGAAAAAACCTTATATTGGAAGATAACCAATTGACAGAAAGACTAAATTTATTAAGGTAAATCATGATTGAAGAAAAAAAATTAAGGCGGAATGAACGTGATAAAGTTTAAAAAAGCAGAAAACTAGAGGACATTACTCCTAATGTTAGATACAGAAAATTAATAACAGAAAGAGAAAATAAACTAGATAGCACATTTGATGTTTAAAGAAAAATAAAAATGTAAGTTATTGAACTGAAGAAATGGTAGCAAAACAATTCTCAGTAAATAGGAAAGATATTATAGTAGTAGAAGAATCTGATTCACAAGAATGGATTTTTCAGGAGAAGCGGAGAGTGTCAGTCAAGGAACCTTTTATTTATGAAGATAGCTTGGTTTTCTGAAGAAATAGAATTTATATGAGTCATGTGGAATTGGATTTAATCTTAATAAAGAAGTAATTGGCTAGTACAAAAAGCATAAGAAATGGTGTGATAACAAATTATATACAACATATATGCAACTTTATTAGTGTTTCTGAACGCAATTTAGCTGATGTGTTTAAATTAAATAAAAAATAAATTATAAAAGAAAATAATTGACCAATCCCAATTTATGATAGACAGTAACCAATTAAATAGATATGATATGAATCTTCTCTGATTAGTCTCCTGCGCAGACCACACAAACTTTTTTATTTTGCAAAATGAAGGTAAGCAAAATTTGCTAGAAACGCAAAATTTTTCGTTAAAAATACAAATTATTAAAAAATTGTTTATTTAACTTTTTACCACTTTTGAAAATTGAGATAATGGATAAAATATTTTTAGATATGGAGGAATTGAGTTTTTTTTAATAACAAAATTATTAATTCATGTATCTGTACAAGATGTGATAACAATCACTTCTGCCTATCACTGTTAGCAATAAGTCTCTGGCATATAGATGTAAGGAAAAAGATTGTCAAAAAAGATATTCTTCAGTTCAGAAATATCATTGACTAAAGTAACGCATATTCATATACCTTTAATATAGTCACCGTTGGTGAATCTAGAAAAACCAATCATAAGATTGTTTCGTCCAAAGTGAAATAGAATAAGGTCATTGGTCAGAAAATCTCTTCAAAACTATATATAGGAAATTTATAAATAAAATTATTATGGGAAAACAGAAATCTAAATATAAGAAATCTTCTAAGACCAATTGTTTTAGCAAAGTTGACATTGATGACAGCTTGCAACATAGAACCAACTTAGAAAGTATTATTCAGACATTAGCAATGAACAGTGGAAATATGTGGGAATATAATGGAAATCAAATAAAGATTCGCGTAAATGACTATCATAATTTAATTACCTAAAAAAAGAATGGGATGATAAGAAGTTATTAGTATTTATCAAACCATATCTAAGTGATATAGTTCTTTAATGGTATGATCAAAGATGAATAGGGAATTTATTGTAAGTTCAAGTTTGAGGAAAAGTTCGGAAAAGATGTAGTGATATTCATGTTATGATTTCATGAGGTTATATTGATTAAAGGTCCAAAGAATTTTCCTTAGAAGGATTTATTTATAAGATAATCAAGCTAAATAAGAAAGTCAATCTGAAACTTTCGCTGATTCTGGCAGAAGTATTACAATGGTTTCTAGTAGCTTTTAGGGAAAGAGTGAAAAAATGTGAAGCTGAGATAAAGTTCTCAAAATTATTGCTAAGAACAAGATGTATGTAGAATCAAGCGAGAACAAGTAAAAAGGAAAAACAAAAAAATGAAAATGTAATGAATAGCGGATCTAAAAAGGAATCATAGGAGAGAAAATACTATAAATTTGGAGATTTATATTATGTCCACAAGGGTATGATTTGTTTTTAAAATATGCTTTACAATATCGTTGTTAATGTAATTGCTTTTATTAGTTCTTTTATCACCTCTGTTATAATACAGAGTGTGTTGTGTCTATTTATGAATATATATCTTTATAAAAATATTAAAACTTTTTTAGTTATAACTCTCAAAAAATAAACAAAAAAGCGTTGAATGACAAAATAATGTCATAAATTTATACTGACGATTACATAGCTATATAAAATATACCCAAGTATATTTTATTGAATATGAAGAAAATGAAACTTTTGAAATATTAGAATTATTTACAAAGTTTGGATTCATATGTAATTTCATGACATGTAAAGAATGTGAAACTTCAAGGGGAATAGTATAATTAAAATTAAAAATAAAAGACAATATTTGGAATGTAATAGGTCAATACAACATAAAAAGATAATAAGAATAGATTCGATATTTGAATATCTTGAATTAGGAATACCAGCTGTAATGAAATGTCTAAATTTATGGGCTTTGAATATTTTGCATAGCATATAAGTTAAGTCTAAATAAAAATACAGTATCATCTTGGTGTGTTAATTTATGTGGATTTATTTAGAACTATTTTCTTGAATCTCTGAAGATGCTTGATGGTTATGATGCAAACAGAAAAAATAGTAAGGTTGTTAAAATAGATGAATCTCTTTTTTTTCGAAGAAAATATAATGTTGTGCGGTATTGAAGAACTCAATGGGTTTTTATTCCCAATAGATTAATACCAATAAGAAGATATGTACTTTTAGGTACAACTATAATAAGGAATAGCTTACAATTCTTAATCTATTAATCCTAATTACGAACATTTGAAAATTAATCACTCTTTAAACTTGGTGGACTCCAATAATAATATTATTTATATTTAAAATATTGAAAATTATTGGTTGCATGCTAAAAAGGAACTGCTAAAAAGGAATGGAATACTGCCAAATATGCTTAATAGGAATATTTACGAGTTTGTTTAAAAAAAAATTGAGAAGCATTTATGTTTTAATGAATTGATAAAAATAATTAGAAAACAAATAAAATATCTTGATATCTTTTTATATTTAAAAAAATTTGTTTTTTTAAATTAAAAAAATTTTGTTTTGTTAGATTTTAATTTTTATAGAGGCATATAGTCATAAAAAGGCCTTTGTTGTTATATTGTTTGCTATTATATGTACTCTGCACAATTTCTTAAAATTTATTATCTTTATATAAAATATTTTTTTTTATATTTTGTATTTCTATGTATTTGTTTTATTTGTATGTTTATAAAAATAAAATTATGGGAAGTTTTATGTCAAGTGATATAAGAATATTCTTAACAACAATGCACATTATTTATTTCAATACAATAGTCAAAAGCAACAAAAAAACTTAAAATCTAACCAGAAGCGAAGAACTAAACAAAGAAACTGTATATGAATATCAATGAATAGATTAGGTCTTTGTTGCACCCTGTAAATAAAAATAAAAACAATGATCAAAATTATTTTAATACTTTAATAAAATCATTAAAAAGATCCATAATATGTCTTTTCTAGAACATAAAATTCTTTAAAATACCTGTCTGATCTAAAGTGAGACTCTTTGTCTTTTTATTGCTAATTTTATCTTGTTATATGATTCAATGTTCTATATATATGCATAGTGATATGCATCTGTAACTGAATTAACAAAATTATACTTATGACACATTGTATTATGATGATATATCATAGAATTTCTTATATTATTATAAGATTTTTATTTACCAGAATGAATAATACTACCAGACTTAATAGTACATGTAATAATAGATATAATAGTATCTGCAGAACGATTAATTATAACTGTTGCATATCCATTAGATAGTTTATATGATGTATCAACAATACAGAACCCCAGAATGGTCTACTTGATCTACCTTTGTGATTTCTTATATTATAATTCAATTTAGTTTCATCGATTTGACATATCATATTCTGCTTTCCTAATCTAACTGAATTTAAGATAAAATAATGATCTATTCTCTCTGCTATAATTTTCTGTAACTTAATTAAAGGATTCTTTTTAATATAAGAATCCTATTTGTATTTTCTACTTTTTTAAATCCCATATTATGTCAAACGTAGTATATTGCCTTCAAGATTATTTTTATACTGATTTTAAATTTAGATAATCATAAACCAATTTGTAAAATAAAGCTAGTCTGAGAATGTTGACATGTATAATTTATACCATTCAAACATCTCAATATACTGCTGATTTCTTTTAAAAAACATTAGCATCATTGTGACACATTTTTGTTCATCTTTAATCAGTTCGTATCTAAATAACAATAGTATTATTTCATACTCATCAGCACAAGCAATTTTTCATATTTTCTCTTTCATATTTTCTGTTATTTTCAGGGGTTAAAAAAATATTTCGCACCTCTTCATTACACCCTGAATACTACTAATTAATTTTTTTCGTAAATGAGTTTAAAATTTTAGAATTTTCATATTGAAGGATAAAAAAAATCTTTTTTTTTTTTCATTTTTGCGAATTTTCGACATTTTGCGCTACTGGGGGAAAGGGGTAAAAAAAATTTAACCTAGCAACAATAAAATTGTTTACTTTAAATCTTCAGATATCGGATCATCTAGTAACATATGGTAACTTGCTTCTTCTGTATTGAACTATTGTGATGATATAGTCCTTCGATACTGTTTATAGTTATAAATATTTTATTAATTGATTTTCGATTCGAAAAATTTATAGAACGATTATCCTGTTCTGAATCAAGATAATTTATTTTAGACTAACCGAATATTTTCAATTACGATCTTTTTTTTTCCCAATAAAAAAATCAAAAAGTTCTTTGGAAGTAATAACATTCCTTTCAGATCTAAGTAACAATGTTAGTATTATTTTTATATGTAATCGAAAGATATCACTTGTAATTTTTAAGTTTGTAAGCATAATCTTCCTTCAAATAATTTGTGCCGGGTGAAAATTATAACTATTTACTTTGACATTTTCAAACATTGATGTCAAGGATTTATATATCGCTTTTTCAAAATCAATAACGTATTTGATGGCAAAATCGACTTTACCATCAGTTTTAATGCAGTTAAAAAATCGATTGTACAATACCGTATCTTTGTTTTTTATAAAACAATATAAAAGAGATAAGTACTCATCCTTTATCAGACCTTGTATAGTAAATAATTGTTCAAAACTGGTCGATGTATTCTTAGATATACTATCTATAATTGATATATCATTATCCTTGATTATCTTTCATTTATCATGATATGCTTTATATTTGATTCTGTTGAAAAAACAATTATGCGATTGCTAGAATCAATGAATCGTATTGTAAAAATTTTCTGCTGTTTTAGTCAATAAAAGTTTTTTGTAATTATTTTCTTTTTCTTCTATCATTTGCCGTTTTATAACAATTAATAGTCTTTTGTATTATTATCATCGTAAAAAAATTTAGTTTATCTTCAACTTTATCTTTAGCATTTAAAATCACCATTTGATATCTACAAAGAAAGTTCTTTATCTTTATCTTTAGCTTTTAATACAATAAGATTATATTTTTTGAAATTAGTCGAGTGGTTGTATGCTGAAATGTTAAGAATTTTATCTACAAATTTGTGTTCAAAATAGATGAACAACCATACTTATTGCACCTGTAAATAAGCTTTCTCATGCCTGATCCAATCAAATTATAGATGCCCTAGCAAATCATCTGCACATGTTAACAGTTGTGTTATACCGTTCAACTGTAGACCATCTTCATTTTTCTATATATCTTTCATGGCATATTTCAATACTGAATTGAATAAAAGAGATGATAATGCATCCTTCTACTTTAATCCACTATGAATATTAAAAGTTTTCAACATTTAAACCTATAATTAATGAGACGACGATTTTAGAAGTAAAACATGCAGTTAAAAAATTAAAGAATCATAAAACACCATATTGACTTAATTCCAGCAGAATTAATTAAATGGAAAAGTAGATTGATAGAAGAATTAATTATCTTAATTTGGAATAAAGAAGCAAAGAAACAATGGAAAGATTCAATTATAATTTCAATTTTCAAAAAAGGGACAAAATGAATTGTAACAATTGTCGGGGTATCTCACTTTTATCTACATGCTATAAAATTTTATTTAATAAATTTAAAGTCTAAATTAACGATCCTTGTACTATATGTAGATGAGATAATTGGGAACCATCAATGCGTTTTTAAGAAAAATAGATCGGTTGTAGACTAAATCATTACTATTCGGTAAATTTTTTAGGAAAAATGAAAATTTGAACAATCGATACATTAACTTTACATTGACTTCAAAAAGTATGCTGTTAGCGCCTGCAGATAGATCATTGCGATCATGTATCATCGACCTTGCATAATGAGCAATTCTAATCTTTTGTTTATAAATTTAATATTTTTTACTACGGATAAGATCTTATTGATCATGAAGCCCACGCCAAAATCCGACCTTCCTTATTGAAGCGTATACGAAACTGCGCTACATTTTGAACCGGTCATTTGGATTTTCATTTGGAACATTCAATTTGGACCGGGTTAGTGTTATGCAACTTATAATTGAACGATGTTGAATTAATACATTGTTGTCCTATGACGAGTTAACTCGTCATTGCTATAAAATAATAGCCGGTGACATGACATAATTTCTGTGTAAAATTTCCGGGCAACAATGTGTTAATATTCACTTCTAAATGAATTAGGAGAAAAGTGAATCGTTTCCGTAGGCACAACTGGGATTATTGACTTAGACTACGTTTCAATAATGCTTAATTTATTCAAGCCAACAATAACAAATAGATACAATTCAACAAGAATAACGATCTGTATTGGATTTTAAGACAATAGTAATTGAAGTAATAATCGTAATGTGAACGTCAAAGTAATAATCGTGTCGAATAATCATAAGAAATAGACTAAAGCGAATAATCTGTGCTGTAAACAACCAAGAATCGAATAATCCGTCGAAATAATAAGTAACAATCATAGAAACAGCTAATAGAAGAACAATCGAATAATCTGTGTGAACAAAGTAACAGTCGTAGTAATAATCGAAAAATCGTATCGGAACAGAACTTAGAAAATTGAATAATCATAGAGATGGCATGTGTAGCCGATTAAATAGAAAGCGTTAACGAATCAATGAAGGGTGATCTGCTGCTGTGTCGTCATTGGTTCATTATGATTTTCTCCCTAGCTAGAGGTGGAGATGCTAATAAGATTCTCTTTAATACGGCAGCTGTGGACGCTTGGAGTGCTGAGTCTCGTGGTGGGGATGAGGCCCCATGGACTTGTCGCATATGTTTGCACATGTGCTGGCATCCATTATTTCTCTGCTCTTTACATGTTAGATTAGCTTAGGTCACGTCGCTCTTTGTGTAATGGCATTAGAAGTATTTTTATAAACATTTATGCTAAAACATATGTCTAATTATTATATTGCTTAAGGTAAGTTCCCATTTTAATTCTAATTTGATTTGATTTACAAAAAGGAGATGTCGCTTATTCATAGTTATATCTGGAAAAATTTGGAGTCATATTTTATAGTTTCTTTTTTTATAGTCTTGGGTCAGCGTAGAACGTAACAGTATTATTCATATCGGAACAAATCTCAATTCTATTTCAAATTCGTTCGATTATAAGTTGCTTAAACACGATATAGAAATTCGTTTTCTGCGACGCTTTTGACAAATTCCTTACACAATTTCGCTGCAATTATCTCTACTCCCTCTGGAATAGAGCAATCAAAACGAGAATAAAGGAATCAACCTATCCAGCAGTAATAGCATTCAATCTACCAATCAAAGAAGTGAATTTCAGCGTTGAATTTCTGCCAAGCAATCCTCATTGCCAATACATCACGTTATCAGAATATTATAAATTACAACATTCCCATTCGTCGAAACCAAAGGTAGGTGTTATTTTATTGGCTTACGTACTTTGTTTAAATACCATTAAGTGCCAGTCCCGTGCCATAGACTACACACAGTAGGTAAAAACCAAAAAACACATGATCTCACGCATAGGAACTCCTCAAGGGAATTTATATTCCCGGAGGCTTGTGCTTCGTGAAATACAATACTTTGTATTTACATTATTTTGTATTACAATACTTGTGAATTGCTTCGTAACAATATGTTACGTCCTATGCTAACCATAGATTCAAAATAGAACTATGTAACCAGAGACAAACGATATCTCCTTTATAAAAGTGAAATGGAAACGTACCATACCGATATAAGAATTAGATATGTTTTATCTTAAATATGAGCAAAGTAAAAAATCTCTTAAACGCGATTGAGGAATTTGTTCCCCGCGGCACAATCAACAAATTTTTTGTGCGACTTCACCACCAATTAATTCTACTCTTTTTTGAAATCTAACCAATCGAGCGAGGACAAGGGAATCGGCCTATCCGGCGGTAAATATATTCAATTCACCAATAGAAGAAGTGGATCCAGCGTCGAGTCTCGTCAGCCAATCTTCATTACCGGAACAGGGACAAATCGCAGCATTCTCATTTGTTAAAGGTAAAGGTAGGTGTCATTTGATTGATGCGTACGTCGTCAGGCATACCGTTGAGTGCGGGTTTCGTACCATAGAATTGTATATAGCTGGTAAGGGCCAAGAAAGGTACATTAATCTCACGTAACAGGAACTCGTTGAAAGGAGTTTATTTTCTCGAGGCCCATGCTTCGTGAGGTGTAACAAATACTTATGTTTTTCTAGTTGCATATACAAATCCTACATCATATATAGCACGCTTATAGTAAATAAATAGTATAAAATGAGATAGATTAATCTGTCGACAAATGTGAGTATAATTCTATACTTTTGAAATAATTCTAACCTCTATTTACTCGAAGATTTTAGTCAATTTCTTAATATTATTATTAAGTAACTCAATTCTAGGGGTTGAAATATATTAATTTTTATATTTTTGGTACTCTTCATTGTTTTTTGTATATATTTATATGTATTCTTATGAACAATGTTATTGTACTTCTATTATCTTTTACTATATGGTTCAGTCATTACTACTACAATAGTATGTTCTAATTCGATTGAAATGAATTTATATTCTAATTTATAAAATCAATGTAAGACTGAGATTATAATAATAAGAATTTTTAGGTAATAATTGAATCTTTATATAAATAATATTGAAATATTTTATATAAATTATTTGTTATTAATGTTATATATACATTCTTCATAAATTTTATAGTATCATTGGCAACATTTGATATATAACCTTACGTTTTTATTATTTACATATAAATATGTTATTATAGATAGATATTTCAATTATATATGATACTATATATGAAGTATATAAAATAAATAAATATATAACTATGTTTTTTGTTATTTTGATATAGACTATAAAAATGGCAAAAGGTTATAAACATTTAAAACATCTAAAATCTGAAAAGGCTAAAGTGAAATTAAAAGCAAAAAAAAATAAACTATTACCAAAAGGATTAAATGTAACGGATACATCTGTTAAAGTTAAAAAAATCATGATACATGATCAATTTAAACTATATAATGAAACTGAAATTGTTAGTAAGCGAAAGCTTAATATTAAGGTGTGTATATAATATTTTTGGTTCATTTATATAGTATTTATCCTAAAGTTTTTCTTTAGTATTATTTTGTTTTAATATTATCTTTGTGTTTTTTCGATCTATAGGATTTATTAGCTAGACTTCAACATCATAATTCTACAGTTCGTCAAGAAGCAGTTAAAGAACTCAAAGATATTTTATTACAACATCCTTTAGAAATTTTGAGTTCTCAGTTGAATCTATTGCTGCAAAGAATTTCTGCTTTATTTTTTGATAAAGAAAAGGATATAAGAAGAGATTCTTTAAAAGTATTAAATTGTATTTTAAATCTTATTTCTAATGAACAACTGACTCCTTTTTGTAATGTTTTAATTACATATTTAAGGTGTGCAATGACACATATAGATCCAAATATTAAAGAAGATTCTTTATTATTTTTGGATATATTGATACAACATTGTAATAGTATAATTGCAAAACACAGTCATAAAATATTACCAAACTTCTTGGAAATGATTTCTAGAATGAACATTGAAACAAAACCAGAAAGACAATTAACAATAACATTAGATTCTAAAAATACTACTGTAAAATGGAGAATTAAAGTTTTAGAATGCCTTGGGAACATATTAAGATCTATTATAAATTACAAAAAAATTGAAAAAGCACAACATTACACATCTGCTGTAAAAGTGATATGCATAAATAAAGAAACTAAATATATTCCATTCTATAGGCAAGTTGATATACAAGATTATAAAATAAATTTTGAGAGTATTGCTAATTTAAGAAATGATACCAATGAAAGAAGTTTAGATGTAGCTGAATTCATTGAATATATAAGTGTATTAATACCTTTAATGTTTGATAGCTGGATTGAAGTATGTCCAGCAGAAAGAACTGTAACTAGTAAAATTTCTGAAACTATTATTTCTAGTGAAACATCTATTTTGTTAAAACATATTGTAATAATTATACAATTAATAACTGAATATATTGATATATTAGATTATAATGATCATGTAAATACCAAAATGTGGTTTACAAATTCTTTTCAAAATGTTTACACTAAGAAATTTTTCTCTAAATTTCCATATGCTAAAACAAAAACTGTTGAGAAATTTAGAAAAAGACAAGAAGATTTTTCTAGTCTAGAAATGACTGAGAAATGTTTAGAACAAAATTTGGGCATTTGTCAAATTTATACTTGGTTTACATCTATGAATATAAATCATATCACTAATAAATTGGACAAGACATACTGTCAATATGTTATGGATTACATATATGGTATTTAAAATATATTTATCTGGATACTATTTTTATAATTTATCAATTACTGCTATTTAAGTTTGTTTCATTACAGAAATAATTGATGATTGGTCTGATATGAATAATTTTGTATTACCGCAATTAAATAAACTTCTCAGAACCTTGTTTTTCAAAGCAAGTCAAGTATGGTACGTCAATTGTATAACGATGGAACCTATATTAAAAGTAATGATAAGTGCAAGTTTTCATCAATCAAAGAAAGAATTCCACATACAATTACATGATATAATTAGTGATATTATATCAGACCATACATTAACTGGATTACAGAGGTAGGAGTAGTTTTTAAAATATATCTTATGTTTATTTCTATACATTTTATGTCTATATATATTTCATATTTTACATATTTATATGTAAATATTTCTATTAAGTCTATAGAAAAAAAAGACAAATTCTAAAAGTAATAGTTCTATTATAGTGAACATATATTTAAGGACTTTGTATCAACTTTACCAACTCTTCTTCTACATTCTTTTATACATGAAAATATAATACAAATGATTAATCGGGCTGTACTTCATCACAAGGAATGGATATGGAATATACTTGTAGAAAAACAGGATGCTATTATTGGTAAATTATTTGAAACATTTCTGTGAAAGATTTCTGCCAAAAGGAATATATGAATTTTGTATTAATAACTATTAAATTATTTATATTACAGACAATGCAAAAATAATTGAGATTATAGGATCGGAGGATGAGGAACGTTCTCGTTTAATGATATGTAATTTATTTTATTTTGTAAATGAACAAGTGTTCTATTAATAAAAAAATTAAATTTTATTAATTATAAATTATATTGATTTTCTAAATGATTAATATTTGTAAATATTATTACATAAATATAAATTTAATTCTTTTGTTTATTCTTTTATTTAGCATAATACTTATGTTTCTTTAGAAATTAACGATTTTTACAATGTGATTATTGTAATAATCTATATTTTAATTTCTTCACTTCTACGAGTTGATCAAATTAAATGACTCTGTTTATGAAGAATGATATAATACATTCAAACACTTAATTGATATGATAAAATTAACAGAAAACAACTTAAATTATTTCTAACTTAACTTAACTAAGTTATAAATAACTCAAGTTATTGTGCAATATATTTATTATATTCAAATACGATTGTGAGAACAAAATAATATCGATAATATTATAAAAACATCCTAATGTAAAATGAAAAATAATATTTGTGCATATGAAGTTGATACTTTCTTGGATTCTTGAGAATAATAAAGTTTCGATATTGATTTTTTTATTTCATACTCTATTATTAAAATTTTAGATGTTGGAGTAAATTTATTATATTTTATTTTATAGGAGGTAAAACAGGGATCCAAAGTACTTGTTTTAATATTGTGGAATTCAAGTTATGCTTCTCCATCAAGTTATATCTGCCACTAATTGTAATAAGAGGCTTGGGTATTAGAGAATAAAAGGATTATGCACACAGTAGTACATACATGTGCGCAATAACTTGTCTCTGCAATATTTTGTCCTTATGATTAAAGAAAAAGCATGTTGAACCATTATCAATTGACTTTTTGTAGAATAAACTAATGAATGAGTGGACTAATTTTGAAATCCAACATTTACATTATTTGTAAAATTGTTGACATATCTTTATTGAAAAGACCAGTAGCAATATTCAGTGATTTCTATCGCTTGGACATACAATTGATAGTTTAGAAGCTAGAGCCTATACAAGATAATCGAAACTTTTATTCGTATTTTGCGTAAATTCATCAAAGCTACATTGTAACAAAGTATCTTCACTTGTAATGTGTTACAATAATATTCTTAAATTCCAGATATATTCAATGGATAACAGCAGTGGTTACACAGTAGTGGATAACAACAGAAAAAACATGAGATTAAAACTTTGCAAATACGATAACTGATTAATGCAATTGATGAATTAATGAAATTAACGAATTATAATTAGTCAAATACTGGCTGAACATAGTTCGTATTTAAACCTTATTATATCTGCTGCCATTTGTCCATCATATATATATATATAATATGTATTGTATGTGTACGTGTGTATATAAGATGAGATTTATCAAATGCTTTGATGAGAATGAGACTTTTTATAAGTATTGATGTATACATATTGTTTGGAGATAGATGTGTGAAAAATAATTTAATTATGATCTTATAACTGTTATAATGACAATATACATATAATGTTGTAATAAAATTACATTGTAAAAAAATAAGTGTTTTTCAAAAGTATATTTTTTTCATTTCTTTTCTAGAATCGAAGTAAAAAATATTAAGAATGTTAATAATTAAAGCAATATTTAATATATTCAAATATATTGAATATTTAATATATTCAAATATTGTACAACTTTCTTTTTTATTAAAATTTTTACTTTTTTATTAAAAATTTTACTAATCTAATGTAAACAATATAATACTGGATTATTTAGTTATATTTGATATTATTTCTTAATAAATTATCGTTAGCAGATAATGTTAAAATAAATTGTGAATAATTGTTAGTGTTGTCACAAATTATTTAATAGGTTTTCCATTTACCAACAAAAATAAATTTAGATAAGTATATATATATATCCCACCTATAAAAATTGCGAAAATAACGCACATAATATACAGATGTAAGCAATATTTATTTCATACAAATGATACCTTTTCTAAGAAATATTTCTGAAAAATTCATTCTCCTTTATCTTTTTGCGATCTCGCAAGACTATTTCAGTTTGTTTCAATTTATTTCGTAATTCTTGTAATGTATCCTCTGCAGATCTAGTAGCACTTAGTGAAACAGTATTTTTGTTTCTATAATAAAGTGTAATATAAAAAGTAAAACATTATAATATAAAAAATATTTTTTCTAATATAAATATATATCACATACTTTATATTATTAATTACATTAGACAAGTTAATGAGATTGGAATTAATATTTATCCAATCTACATTGTACTGCATTGTAAATTTGTTTAATTCATCTTTCATATTTCTAACTTCTTTACATAATATTTTGTATTTTTGGTAATAATCCTTAATATCTTTTGTTAGATTCAGAGTAGACTATATTAAATAAATGATATAATTGAACAAAGTATGTTGGTAACATAAATGCATAATCTATCAGTAATGAGCAACCTTTCAATAGGCAAAGATTGAAACCTCATATTCCATACAAACCGCAACAAATGCAATATTAAATACTTAATATATTAATTAACAAATTTTAATTTATGGGATTGTTATTTTTGACACAGATTTACTTGACTCTGTCTCTTGTTATTGAACTTTCCAACATTGGCAGATATGCTTGAAACTGAGACTCTAATACAATTTTTTAATAGTTCATTATCAAGTTGATGCATTTTTTTGCTAAAATTTTTCACTTTAGCTTATGAAATGCAACATTTCTGCCAACAGCAATTGGATAGCATAAGGGTTTTGGGCCATGAGTTGTTCACTACTGTTTTATATAATATATAATACCATTTACAAAATATTTACATGCATAATGAACTGTTTAAAACAAAACTTACATATCTCAATTGTCCATGGGAAAAGTTTTTATCATATAATGCAATTGTACATTTAATATCATCCCTAAAAAGAAAATTGATACTTTTATATTTGATATATAATTATACAAGTTTTAGAAAATATATACCAATCTTTTTGTTCTTTTTGTGTTCTTAGCAGTTCTAAATTTCCTAATTTTTGTTTGTAAATATGATCAATTTTTACATATTGTAAGATAGTTTGTTTTAAAAATTTTATTTTTTTCTGTAAATCATTATAGGTTGCATTTTTTGACCAATTACTAACAGATAGTTTAGTATCTTGAGATCTCCAAGAATACAATTGCTCTCTAGATTTCTTATCAATAATATTTTCATCAAAAAACTGGAAAGATATTCTTATGTTATTCGAAAAATTTATCCAGATCTTTTTTTTTATGTAAATTAAATTTAACCTTTTTGATCAATGAATCAATTCGTATTTTTATTGAAAATTCATTTGACACACCAACATCGTTTATAGATATTTTCATATTTTTTTCACTCATTGTTATGTTAAAATTTTTTATTTTTATAAGATATTATTAAACTATTATTTCAAAAAAAAAGTGCAATTACAAAATCTTACGCGTATTTAACTATGACTGTATTCAATAGCAGTAAGCAAACTGATCGAACCGTTCAAAAATTTAGAATGATCAAAGAAAGTTATTAGAATAATACATTAATATATAGATAAGTTCTTTATTATTTATATAAATGCTACTGCCGATTTTAATTATTGCAATTTACATATATCATATATACATAATGAAAGAAATATTGTCTATAAACCTTGGTACATGAAAAATAGAAGAATTAAATAAACTAATAAATTTTAAATATAGATTGTTTAAATATATTTATATACTTTTTATCCGTTACGAAAAATGTATTAGTTTAATAATTTTTTTATAACGTTTTTATCTCTGTAAATTAGTATTATTATATGTCTTTATATTCTAATAATTTTTGGTATACTCAAATAGCATACAATATTTTATAAATATTCTTATGAATTACAAATGTTCTTAAGATTGTAAAAGAATGTTCGTTGAACGTTCATAAAAATGATTTGTATTATCTAAACGTTTGCATATATGTTGTAGGTTAATATATATGTGTGTGTGTGTGTGTGTATATATATACTATAATATAGTAGAAGAAATAATAAATGCAAATGAAACAACAACAAGGCAGCTATATAAAGCTCTTTTAAAGATAATCAGTTGAAAGAAAGAATATTCCATTTGATGGATAGATTTGGCATATACTTTGATAAGCAAGATGCCAACAAAATATCATTTTATTATTAATGTAATACAAATAAATATGATATATCTAATCAGTTTGTTTCTAGTACAAAAACTCTTCCGATACTACAAGAAAGCTAAAGATACAGAATGGTTTATGAAAAGTTATTCAGATTTATCATTATTTTTTATATTAGCAAATTTGAATTTAAGGTGATTTTCATAATTTATGTAATGATGATACCTTTTTAAGTAAGTATCTTTAAAAGTGATATACAGGAAATACCAATATATATAATAATTATAAATTATAAGTCTTATTAAAAAGATATTACTTTATTGTATTTAATATATATATTTTTATAAATTATATTTTCAATTTTTTTATATTGGTATATAATTTATGTATTTTTGTTAGAAAACAGTATTTATGTACGAATAATATTGTTGTTTATTTTTTTACAGTACTTTAAAAATATTGTGTAGAAGATTTAAAAAGTATCATGAATTCTATAAATTTGTTTATACTTAAAATAAAATAAGAATATTGTATTATGATATTTATATAAACTGCATACTTATATAAGGTATTAGAGTGAATTCCTGTAATATTTTATAAAAGCGACATATTTTATTCTCATTTCATATTCTATAATCTTGCATTACCTTTTTTCTTTTTTTAAAGGAACATTAATAAATATAAAAAAATATACATTGAAAACTATCAATATTTTGAAATATAGATTACATTCTAAAATTGATAAAAAATTCAAAAAATTTGATTCTATATACATTTTGGAATTTCCAAATCCACTATTTACGTGTCTTGAATTCAAATAATTCTACTAGGTATTTTGCTTCCAAAGCCCATAATCTCAAATTCATGTTATAAACAATAGATTTTCTGTTGTAATTAATAGATCATTATTTTAAAAGAGAATAAGTTATACCAAAATCTATTACTTATGAAGAGTTGACTTTTATGTGTATGATACATATCTTGAAACCAGTTATTATATTATTATATTATAAAAGAAATTTGCTGAAATAGATTTCAAATTTGATAATAATTGGTTTATTTAATTGAAAAAAAAATTTTAACAAGTCATTAATATTTCTGAAAGGACAGTATCTAGACATATTTTAACACGTATACTAAAAAAATTTGTTGAAGCGATAATAGTAAGGAAAGAGTAATTAAAAAATTATAGACTTTTCAACAATTCTTTTTTACGCAGTTTGTAATGAAATGATGCAACTTTTGTTTAAACTCTTCTTTATATATTTTTTACTGTTAATATTTTATAAAAAATAAAATCTTTAATTTTTTTCACAGTGTGATTTTACTCCTTTAAATCGAATTATGTAATGAAACAAAATTAAAGTTGTATTATGAAGACATACTATACTTGTATCCAATTTCCGAATTTTTTGAATTTTTGGATTGCATACCTTGCCTTATTAGTTAAAGGAAAAGTATGATCCCAAAAGACTGTTTCCTACATTTCTTGCTGGCTAAATATTTCTTTAATCAATTGTAACTTTAAAAATAATTATAAGATATATAAGACATATGTTCATATGACATTTTTCATTTATATTAGTATGTAGACTGATTCCTTAAAGTATTGACATGCATTTATAAATTACCCTGTACAGTATATTGTTCGCATTACACGTATGTTGTCACAGAGTATTCGACAATTTCTGGGTTGAGAATTTTCCCTTGCAAATACTATGATTATCATTTCTTCTTCTTCTTTGTTTGTTACTATCAATAGTGATGCGAATCATGTGGTTATGTATTGAGGTTTTAAGAAAAAGAATAATAGGCAAAACCTATTATAAAGTTATGTGATATCTCACATATATAGAAACAATACAGAAACAATAAATTGATTTTTATGACATTCAAATTTTCGAACTTTTTAGATATCATGTCCTTCCAAAAAGGCATAATTATACATTATTAACACTTTTCACATGATTTATAGTAAATTGAACAAAATCCACAATTTGAAATGCATTTGGAAATATGTTGAAAGTTAAACAAAATTTTATAAAACTTATTACACTTACTTTTTAATGTACTATTATAAATAATGAATTCTGAAAACCATTGAATGAGACTTCACAAGCGTGAATAAAAATACTGATACAGGCATAAGAATCACTGTTTATATATTTCGTAACATTTACTTATTCACTTTCAGAACCACTTGCAGCACTACCACTACCAGAAACACTACCACTTCCACTTGCAGACCTTGATTTTGAATGAGATCGTGACCTCGATCTGGATTTTGAACTTGATCGCGATCTTGATCGTGATTTAACAGGAGAACCAGATCGAGATCTCGATACTGATTGTGATTTGGATCGAGATCTTGATCGAGAAGAATTTCTCGATTGAGGTGATTCAGATCTTGATTTTGATCTACTACGTGATTTAGATGGGGAGCGTGACTCTGATCGCGATCTAGAACGAGAACGAGATGAAGACTTTGATGCTGAGCGAGAACGTGAATGTGACTTGGATCTTGAACCAGATTTAGAGGGAGATGGAGATTGAGTATGAGATCTTTTGCTGGAAACACGAGAAGATGCTCTGGATGATGCGCGCGAACCGCTCTCATTTTCGGAGTCAGCTGAAAGAAAAAAATAATAATGAGGATCTGATTAAAATTACAGATATATTAATATTATAATTAAAAATATATATAACCTTTCTCTTCTGCTTTTTCAGTTTCCTGCTGCATTTCTTCCTCCTCTTCCTCTTCCTCTTCTTCATCTTCATCTTCTTCTCCTGGAGGTTCTAATTGTTTTTCTCTGTATCTTTGCATTTTGAATTCATTAGCATTTAATGGTCGATGACGCACAATTAATCGTGTATTATTTGGTTGTTGACCAGCTTTCTGTCTGCGTTTACTAAGTCGTACACGAGTTTCCAATTCATTATAATATACCTGAAATCATGAATAAAGTAATTAAATAAGTACTTCAATAATTCAAGAGAAATATTTCATCTTTGATACCCCATCTTGTCGTATAACAAGAAAATAATTTTCCTCATATCCCTTAGATGCTTTGCTTTTAACATTCCAATTATATTCTCTAGCCATCTTATATTCATATTCTTCTTCATCTGCATAGTCAATACTAGCAGCAAAATCTCTCCTTCGTTTTTCTAATGTTTCTTCTAAAGGTAAGAAATATGCTACAAATTGTTCACCACTCTCATCCATGACGCCCCTATTCCCATGAAATTATATATTACGAAGATTTATTACTAATTTATAAAATATGAATAGTAGTAATAAATTAAATTAACATAAATTAGAGGAGATATAACTTTACCGAATCATTGCTTGGGACATCTCTTCTATCTGAGCAGGGACAGAACGTCCTGTTGGTGCAGGGTCGGAATCAAATATTACTTGAGCACAAGGGTATTTCCATAACTATGATAATAAAAATATATGATTATATTGAAATTCAACAAAATTTTATCAAAACTCATTTTTATATTTATAGATACCTTAAAATCAGGATATACAGGTAAAATCTCAACAGGTACAACATTTGGTTTGCTATAATGTTTATCAATTGGTTTCTTATTGTCTTCAAATGTTTTTTCAATTGCTTTTATTTGACTTTCTCTGTCCATATATAATGTCTCCTCCTGTCATATAGAAGATCATACAGAAAATCAATTTTAAAGATCACAAATATATAAAGTTAATTACTTAAAAATATATAAGTTAATTACTTATTACATTTGTATGCAAACCTTAAAATTTTTCTTAATACTATAACCAACTTTAGCTTCAACTTTATCAACTGTCTGTGGTTGAAATCTAGTTTGTTCTGTAGAAATATATTCAGTACGTCTAAGCCAAGAAACACTTCTGGCATGATGTCTAGATCTTTTTGAATCTTGTGGCGTAAGAACATCTTCTTCAAGAAGCTTTTCATCAGCAGGTTCTAACTGTGCATTAACATCTCCAGCATAGGTATCTTTATTTATAAGATCTATTTCAACACCTAAATCATGTTCTGTCAAAACTTCATATTTGTAATTACGTTCCAATGATGTGGGGTTATATCGAATAAATCTATTAAGTAATACGATTATATTTACTACAGATGATCATTTTATAAATGGATAAAATTTAATAATCAATACATACCGAGTTGATTCAAACGGATATGTGATAAACTTAGGATCAAATGGAATATCAGGAAGTGTATTACAATATTTAACTCTACATATTAATTCGGATCTATAACAAAAAATAATGTAAATATGTAGTTTGAAAAATATATACATATTTGAGGTGAATTTCCCTACCTTTTCTCTGCTGGTCTTGTTGTTCGTTTATCTCTTTCAGATGTACTCCCATTAGTTTGAATTGTCGGTGCCATGTTATCGAAATAGATGATACTCGAGAAAATTCGCGTAAACGTTTATTAAATTGGACTAAAAAACAGGAAAATATAGAACAACTATCTGCTCTTTATTTGGTCGTTCGACATCGGCACTGTTCGATGATTGGCTAGCGCGGCACCTTATCAAAATCGACCTGTGATTGGCTTGTACTTTTAAATCGAATTTTTGTTTAAGACTCGTATTCATAATCGAATCTTATTTTGTGGATCGCCTTAACTCTTTCTAGATTTATAGTCAAAGAATAAGCAGACTTCAGCAAAATCTCGAGACATGACTTGTTGAAGATTATCTTCCAAAACGTTTCAACCTCTTTTATGAACGTTTCTTATTCGACAGAAGCATAGACTTAATGTTATCTCATTAGTGTTGTATTTATAGTCATTTAAAACGATCTTAATTGACATATATATTTTCATCAAAAACGAACAAAGTATACATGACAAGAGGTTAGTGTTAAAACAAGACATATGACAAAAATTTATTATTTATTGTTTCATTTATAATGAATTTGAGAAACTAGAAATATCGAAATTCGAAATATTAACTTTTCAAATGAGGAAGAAAAAAAGAAGAAATATAAATGCATATTAATAAACAATATATTCGAGACTAAAAAGGATTTTAGTCGTCTATAAGACGAATAAGAATTTAAAAGATTTCATTTTTCAAAATCCTCAGTTATGTTTTGAATATTAGCATTAATAGAAGACAGATTTAGATAAACCATATCTATATTTCTAATAAAAAAATGTATAAATATAATACAACGTATTAATATGGAAATATTTTTTCAAATATTTTCACAAATATAAAATTTATCAATTTTAAGGCGATCTATATTTTCTATACAGTACATAGGACTGTACATTAATGTTGTATATACATTGTTTATAAATTTCAGTATTATCGACATCATGTGATATATAATTTTGTTTTTATTATTTATATAGCATCTGTGATTACAGATAAATATTTCAATTATATAGAACACCATATATAAAATATATAAAATAAATAAATATAGTTATATATGCGACTATATAAAACTATGCTTTATATTACAAAATATAGTTTAGTATAGACTGTAAAAATGGCGAAAAGTCATAAATACATAAAACATTTAAAATCGGAAAAGGCTGAAGTGAAATTAAAAACAAAAAAGTAATGAATTACCAAAAAAATTAAATGTAATAGATATTATTTAGATTTAAAAAACCGTAATTTATAAATAGTTTAAATAAAATGATGAAGTTAAAAGTATTATTAAGTTTAACGTTAAGACATGTATATTATAATACTTTTTGTTGATTTATGTAATATTTATACCAAACACAAATGTTTGGAATATATATTACATAATTATTATTATATGTATATTATTCGTTTTAATATTATCCTTGTTTTCCTTTGATTTATAGTAAAATTATAGATATTATTATAAATCTATTAGTAAAACTTTATTATTATGATTCTATAATTTGTCAATAAGCAATCAAAGAATTCAAAGATATTGTATTACAATATTCTTTAGAAATTTTGAGATCTCAATTAAATAAATTGTTATAAGGAACTTTTGCTTTATCTTGCCAAGAAACAGAATAGAAGAAGAGATTTTTTAAAAGTATTACATTTTATTTTAAGTCCTATTTTTAAAGAATGACTGATTCTTTTCTATGATTTTTTAATTTCATATTTAAAATTTACAATGACACATTCAAATATTAAAGAAGATTCTTTATTATGTTTGGATGTATTGATATAAATTTATGATAGTATACTTAACAAAAAAAGTTCTAAAATATTACTGAATCCCTTAGATATGATTTTTAGAATGTACATTAAAAAAAAAAGAATTAAAGAGACGATTAACAATATAACATTCTAAAGATATTAGTATAACATTGAATTAATTAATGGAAGATTTTAGAACGATTTGGAAATCTATTATAAGCTAGTTCTTTTGTATATAAAAATATGATACAAATGATCAGTCAGTATTTCGCTGTCAAAAGGAATATAAAAACATTGTATTGATAGCTACTGAAATATTTATCATAGATAGTGGAGAAACAATTAATTGGAATTAGAGGATAAAAAACAAATGTAATTATATTTTGTATTAATAAAATTTTCTAATTATAAAATTTTCTATTAATAAAAAATTCAATTTTAATAGGTATAAATTACAGTGATCTTTCAAATGATCCTCAGACATAATACATGTAAATATTATAAGATAATATTATTTTAATTTTTTTATTATTTACTTATTTAATAAAATTTTCGTCATTTTAAAAATTAACAATACTTACAATAAATACTGTGCTAAAGTATATATACATATGATTAAATATATTCTGTTACATCCTTACAAATCGATCAACATTTAACATAAATTGTTTTTTGTTGAATATTTAAAATCTAGTGATAATGCTCACATTTTCGATCAATGAATCTTCTACAAATCCTTGATTGTCAATACCATTTTTTTTTATGTCATTTAAACGTTTTAATACTTTTTGTTCATTATATTTTTGATTATTTACAGTATTTGCACATTCTGAAGTTTCTAGGTATATTGTTTTAATAATATTTTCAACACTTGGTGTAATTGGTAAAACTGGTAGTTCATTATCCAACTTTGGCCAATTTGGATTATTATGTAATTCATACTCTATTTTTAAATAATGTTTCTTAGATTTTTCAGGACGATAAAATTTTGGAATTAGTTTCTTTTCTATCCCATACTCTATTATTAAAGTTTCAACAATTAAGCACATAAAAAAGTTTGCTAAAGCAAGTACTAAGATTATAATCCTCCAATTATAGTCTGGAGGTACAAGTAATTGTAACAAATTTATTACCCAATTTGCAGGATAAATTGTAATATATATACAAATTGAAATCAAAAGAACAATAGAAAATGTAAACACACCATTTGTATAAATAGGTTGCCTATATGGTTTACCACGTGAGAATATTATTGCCATCGTAATGTATTGAAACATAGATATACAGAAAACTGAGTAGTTTTCATAACATGTATACCCAATATTACTGGTATGAACAAAAGGTGTAAACCAAGAGAAATACCGTACTGTGTGATATGCTATTGCTTGAAATGTTGTCATTATTAACATATGCATTGTTAAAGACAATAGTGGTGTGAAACTCAAGAGACTTGTCATTGGTGGATTTTTAGCAAGTTTTTTGTCATATGCTTGTGTTTTTCCAAAAAAGGAAGCAAAATTTACAATCAAAAAAATATCAATAAATAAAAATTCCAAATCTGTCAAATTAGAGTCTATTGAATATAAAATTATAACAGACAAAAATTCTGTTAGGGAATATGCAACCATAAATTTGAAAATTCCAAATGATGTGACTAAAGCAGCTCGTCCTTGTCGTATGACTTTAGGAATACATGTTATGTCAGGTATTCTTGAAGTAAAAGGACTAGCCACACTAAAAGAGATAAAAATGTTGAGATAAGAAAATATAAATTATAAAATAAATATTTTGTGTATTTTGATACATGATTTCTTTCTATTTGAATCTATTTTTACCTTGACTCTGCTTCTGAAAGAGATACACCTGCATGAGCTGCTCTTAATGCTCCACAATCATTTGCGCCATCTCCACACATAACTATGAAGCAAATTTAAGAAGTCGAAGTAAATAATTGTAATAAATTCCTAAACGTAGTTAATACATACCCACATAATAACCAAGTTGCATAAGTTCTAGAATCAATTGTTGTTTTTGATCACTTGTCATTCTTGCAAATATTGCTCCCCTTACGCAAATTTTTGGCACAATATCAGGATAACATTCTTTTAGCAATTGCCATGTTTGTCCAGTTAAAGCAAATCTATAATTTTTTATATCTATTCCTTGTTCCATATCATCTAATATTGGTATCATATGTCTTTTGTCTCGAAGATTCTAAAAAAGTAAGATTCGAAGAGAAAGGTTTTGATATTGAGATAAGTTTTTAAGATAACAAACTTACCAATTTTTGAGTTATATTTTGTGCATTGAAAAATATTTCTGGTTCGGATTTTTTAAATTGATTTGGAACTATGACTACATCTATAATTGTTTCATTAGGTAAAAGTATACCACACTCTTTTGCAACACTTACTGCAGTTTGTATATTATCGCCTATATCACCGACAAAAGACATAGATTTATTTATATATGAATAACATTTTAATTGTAAGTATAAAAATAAAAAACAAATTACTAACCTGTGATCATTATTACATGCATGTTAGCTTCTCTAAGTTCTTTTATAACTGAAATTGTTGGTTCTTTTAATCTATTTTCTAAGATAACTAAACCTAGGAATTCCAAGTTTTGTTCGACCTCGTCTCGTGTCATTTTTGATATCTACATAAAAAATTATTTTATTTTATTTTATAAACTAGAAAAACTTTATTAATGCTGTATAATTAATAAATATATGTTACCTTTGCACCATTTTCAATTATTGTAGATTGCCCCATAGCTATTACACGATAGCCTTGCTCTGTATAAGTTTTCAGGGTTGTTATTATGTTTTTCGGTAGTGTTTCTGGTTTACTTAAACTAAATATCATTTCAGGAGATCCTTTAGTATATGCTTTAAAATGGTCAGATCCTAGAATGCGTACTATCACAGACATTCGTTGTAACGAACTTGAAAATTGATATTGTTGCACAATACCAATTTCTGAAATTTTATTCATATTTTCTGTAAAATTATTATTTTTTGGCGGTTTCACTACTGTTGGTGTCACGAGATCATATTTATCTGATTGTGTTGTATCAGATTCTTCCAATATCCATTCAGTACTTTCAAACATCTATAATCAATTTTATAATAGTACAAATAAGGGTTCTTTTTAAATTTATCTTTACAAAAAATCTAGGGATAAATCTTGAGAATTATAGGATTACCTTAACATCCAATGGATCCCCACAAAGTTTGCCATTAATGATATTTAGACTGTGACATACTAACATACCCTCAAAAAGAGAATGATGTTGTAGTTTTGATATATTCTTCTCTGATTCTTCTAAGTTACCATTTGTACATGGCACAACACCCCACATATCTAAGCCATCCTCTGTCAGCGTTCCAGTCTGTACAAGTAGATGAAAGTAAAGAAGAAATTTGATATTTCATAGTCTCCAAATCTGTAGATTAATGATTTTTTAACAATATGTTAATTATTATTTTATAAAATTCTTACCTTATCAAAACACACACAATTAATGCTCCCACAGACGTTAATGACCCTATTATTGATACAATATATTTGTGTACGTTTTAATCTTGCTTGTGCATATAATTTTCCTACTGTCATTGCAGCTGGTAAAGCTGGAGGAACAACTATTGTAATTATATCTAGAGCTTTAATTGCAATATCACCTGCTGTAATTCCTCTTGAGGCCTAAGAATGTAATTTTTTTTAAAGATTCTAAATAGCCTGATAGTAGAAATAGTTAATAATAGATTCATAACTATAAGGTTTTTTTTTTACCTTGGTAACAACTGTATATATGAAGCCACAAGTGGCAACACATGCTAGTATGCCAATAAATTTATACGAATCTTGATCGAATTTGAAGTCTGCTGGTGGTGGATATAATATAGCTGCAACTAATGCACCTCTATTAGTTTGTAGACCTGTTCTAATGACTCTTGCAAGAACTGGATTATTCCCATAGCATCTATGATATGAAAGATAAAAATTTGATGAATCATAGTAATATTTTGAAATATACAATTACATTTTCTTTCATTGTATATACCTAGTTTGAATTATAGTAGTTCCACTGTACAATGTATGATGAGAAGATTGTTTTGAATCATATGGCACTTGATTTGATGGTAATGGTGTTTTTGAAACTGGTACAGACTCACCTAATCAGAAAAGAAATATTTCTTTAATTGATATTAATTGTCAAATAAATTTCTAATAAGATATATTTACCAGTTAGCATAGATTCATTTATTATACACTGTCCAGTTAATAATACTGCATCACAAACAACTGTTCCATGGTGATTTGGTAATTCTATAATATCACCTGGTACTAGTTCATTACTTGAAATGCTCTCAAATATACCTGAACTTCGATATACTCTAACATTTTCGAAAGAGGCCACAGTTCCTTTCAGATTCAGTTGATTCTAATGTATACACAAATTTTACACATATTAAGTTAACAGAAAGTATAATTAGATAATTGTAGTTGTAATCTACTTACTTTACGTGTTTGCAAAATGGAACTTGTAATTCCAAAAAGAGACATGCATATTATAGCAATGGTGTAGTAAAGGTATTCTTCGGCAAACCATACTGCTAAAGTAAATACTTGAAAGATGTAAAAAGGATTTAAAACTTCCAATAACAATAATACACCTATACTTTGCACTGGCACAACAATCTCATTGTTTCCATAGACAATTCGCCTGTAAAATTTAAATAAAGAAAAATAAATTTTCTGTATAACTGGAATTCAACATTAAGCAATTAATAAGGTTATATATTAAAATACCTTAGGAATTGTTCTTCCTTAGAGAGTCCCTTGTTCTGACCAAGATGAAGGTCTGAACACAATGTATATTTGTCAAGACCAACAAGTTTGGAAAATGTATTTTGTGTAACATCCCAAATATAACATTGTTTTTTACACCAAAATGCTTTATACTCTGTTACTTCAGATTTTGTACCATTTTCTAAAGTAAGCTTAAGTTTCTTATTTTTGACACTTTTAAGTAAGTTTATACTATTACTTCCCAAAATTGAACTGAATGATTTGTCACTGAAAAATATATTGTCTAACATATTATTTGTATAAAATATTAATTGTCAGTTGATAACAATCGAAATATTTCAGAGATTATCTTATTATTAGAATCGGAATCGTTATGTACGCTTTTATAATTGTTCTTACGAATTATAATTATATTATAATTATATGTATATAATTGAAATTCAACTGACCTCACATTTTCAGTAGATATTGTCTTAACGTTTTTCACGAAATAGGATTTATACCTTCCTTGATAGTCATCCTGCATGTATAATTATTGTTATTTTACGTAAATTTTTATCTTCTATTAAGAGAAAAATAATAATGGAAGGTCTGGTCTATTAACGAAGATTTTAACTGTTTCAAGAAGTAATAACACTTACGATCACAAGCAATTTTGTGGCTTCCTCTAAAGGGCATTTCCTATGTGTTGCATACAAATACAATCGCGGATACCAATGGAAAAGAAGTCTTACGAAACCGACAGTTAATATATAAGAAATATAAATTATAATCGTTTTCAATGCACTCCTTTCAAATCCATATACCTGCTGAAATATATATTAACATATTTTAATAGAGGATATCATTGAAGAATAAAAAACAACAAAAAGTGATCTTACTATATCTTCATCTTGGCCAGTTTGGATTTTTTGACAGTCTATTTTCGACTGTTCATCATTCTTTGTGTCTAGGATAGAAAATTAACATATGAATATAGATACAATTAAATTATAAGTAGAATATAATGAAGTATACATATATTTTGAGATAACAACAAAGAAATAAGTGACAATATATGAGGTATAAATTCTTATTGCGATTCGTATTTGTAAATAGCGCGATCTTTCGTTGACATCTTGCCATTATCTTATTTGATCTGATACGGTAAAACGATTAACATAGTAGAATATATCTTAAAAGAAAAGAAAGAAAGAAACAAACAAAGAAAAAAAAAAAAGAAAACGAATTGTTTCGTCATGCTAAAACAGTACGGAATTTCAGTAATGGATTTTGTTATTTGTCATTCTAATCCATAATATTACAGATTTTAGAAATAAGCTTACGCGATAAGAATTCAATAATACTTCTGTAATGTCATAGAAGTGCGTCTCATAAAAATTGCAATTCGTTTGTTTCCTTTACGAAGATATATAATAGATAGATATTATTATTCTATTATATTACAGTCTGCTTTTTTTAATCAGTTTTAATATTTCTTTCAATATCATTTTTATATTTTAGTTTTGTTTACCAATGGAATATACAATAATTAAGTATGTGTATTTCGAAATAAAAGTAAACTTGTAAAATTTAAATACAGTATATCGAAAAATTTACAAAAGATAAAAGAATGTATAGGAAAATGTTTTATTTTCTTTCTCGAATATTTTCTGTTTAAATAGTTGATTCGCTTACCATTCGAATCGCTCATAATCGCCTCGAGATTGCTTCGAGATCGTTTATTTAAATAAGGTCAGCGATTGTGTATTAGAAATTTTCGCTTTTTCAAGACGTAGTTGTCAGCTTAGAAAATTTCTCTTCCTTTAATTGCACTGAAAATGATTACATATTTACAATGAATTGTTATGTTATTGTCATATTTAAATATTTTTCCTATGCATTATTTGATAAAACAATTTTCATGATTTGCTCGAATTGTAAAAGAATTTTGGCAAAAAATGAATCGTTTAATTATTGAAGAAATTCAAAGCTAATCCGCGCAAGTCAAGACTCGCGATAACCTTTTCCTTGAAAAATCATTTTAAAGCGGAAGTGACGTGGAAGATAAATCATGGTCGTATGCGATTACGTTGACCGTGCACTTGAATTACACACAGTTGGTACAGCCGTTGTACAGTCAAACAACGAAATAATTCATTACTCAAATCATTCGCTTCGTCGGGATTAAATTCATAGCTTTTGTACAAAGTTCGTAAAAATGCAATTGATACGTATATCAAGAAGGTAAAGAACCCGAAAAGAAAATAATTTGACGCTATAAATGATGAATACACGCTGATAAGGTGACATTAGAGAGTGATTAAGTATAACACTTATAAAATGTATAATATATTTTTTTAAATATTTTAATTTGTCGTAATTAATTAACATTTAAAATCCTGTTACATTGTTATATATTTAATTATAAATTTCTTTACAGTCCTTTATTTTATTTTCAGTGCTATTACAATTAATCGTCAAGAATGTAAACAAGTTGGTTTTGAGGCAAACAATAAGTAGATAATTATAATATTACTGTTCGCGGAAAATATTATATAACATAGTTTGATAAATTCAGGTAGGCCAAAACTGTTCAAAATAAAACGTTTAAAAGTCTGCTAGAAATATTTCGATGAAGGACGATTCAAAAAATATTTTTAGTTGATTTAATGCAAATTTAAAATATCTTATTTATGGTATCGCAAAATCGTTTTCATCTCCGTCGGATAAAAATTTAATTTTAAGCGTTCAATATTGAATGAGATAAAATTGAATGCGGTTTAAAAACGTTTTATTACTATATGAGTTATATTCGAGACGATACAAAAATCTTAGTTTTGGTCACCAAACAGGTAGTATTTTTTTAAATCTCTGACGCACTCATAAAATGTATTCTTCACGTCCGTACTTTTTTGTTCTTTTTTTTTCTTTATATGTAATTATAAAAAAAAATGAATATTTTCGATTCAGCATGTTCACGATGTGTCATGTGTGTTGTCATTATTCTTGACTTCGCAGCGGCTATAAGCAGAGATAATAATAAGAATTCACGAGAGCGAAACGTGTTGTGTCTTCCATATACTATATCGGTATTACTTCGTTTTCTTTGCGCCAGTCTAGTCGCACAGACATATTAATGTTTTATTTAATATGACATGTCGACCGACTAGTTTGTAAGTTATTTCACTTATGCAACAGTTCTTCGATTTCCGATGTTTTAACATCAAAGCAATTGTAGACTTTGAATGTGATCATCGAAAGAAATTTGAAAGTGAAGGAGCGATAAGAATTGTAAGGTAAGTAGCTACTAGGTTCTTTGAAATTGTTACAAGAAAATCGATCGGTGTATTGTAAAAATTGTCAAAGACGACATTGCTTAATACGAGATGATTGTAAGTATTTCTTCGCAATATATAAACGATGATTAATGATTAGCGCCAGTTATTTGACGAAATAATGCGAACGAATAGATGAGGTGGAAATTCTTGCGATAGCGGCATTGTAATTCAGTGTTTTACAATTGAATGAAAAGAGATAATTAGGATTGCATAATAACTCGTTCTATTCGTATTAGGCGACATGGTACATCCTACTGCGTTATGCCACTTTCGATTTGACTATGTATAGGGAAAAAAATAAATCGTGATTTTTTAAAAGGATATTGTGATACGAGAGTGGTTTAGAATTAATTGTATCTTCAAGATTACTTATTGCGTATGATAACATAAATTCATTAATGCGATTAGCCAAAAAACGAGAAAATTTGTTAATTATGATTTTTCAATCTATTTAATTCTCTAAGCGATTATTTCATCATTCTTCTTCATGTATAAAAATTTTATGTATAAGAAGAAATATTTATGATAACTCAAATGGAGAGGAAAAATGTGATCGCTATTGTATTACTTTTTCCTTAGGAGACTGCAAATATGTGTAAAAAATTGTTTATGTTATAATCTGCTCGAATAAGTTCGAATAAGGAAAGAATAGAAATATTCTATAGAGACTGGAGATATTAAAAAATATTTTTTCACAATCGTACGTGAAGATTATCTTCGAAGGATATGAAGTAAAAGAAAAATTGGATGAAACTAAACGAAGTTTTACTCACCCAATTTGACTGTATCTTTTCTTGAGGCACAAATAATTCCAGCTTCTTTTTTTTAAAACGCCCTCCGCGCTTTTCGCGCGGATCTGGACATAACCGAAATGTCTTGAGATTAATTTTCGGTGTTTAATTTTCAACGGACTTTTAACGAATATTATAACAGTGACAATCCAATCCTTCTTTCCTTTGAGATTACGCAATAGTTAAGAAAGGAGAGAAAAATTAAAAAGATAGTTGAGAAAGAGGAAGAAACGAACTAAAAGCATTAATGCTAAATAAAATTTAAATAGAAATCGAAAGGAGCGTCCGAGTTGCGCAAAGTTGATACCAATCGAACTCAATGAAATTCGTGTTTGTCGAGTATGATTTTATATGAGACTCTTTTTATGTTTCTTCTTCAAAGCACGAAGTCATAACTTGAAATGAACGCTAACACACCTGTTTCACGTCAAACTCAAACGAGTACTGCGGCTATAAGCGTGATATTTCAAACTCTTCGGCTCTTACGTTGTCATCTCGAATTTCCCCCACCTCTTTCATTCATTCCCTCTCTTCTTTCTTTTGTATACAATCATTTACACAATATAATGTTATTGCTTTTTGCTTTGTAAATATACCTTTTTAGTCATTTGGTAAATGCTTTGATATTTTTAAATAAACACAACGAAAGAAACGTAGTTAGTTTGAAATTATTATTTATTAATAAGAAAAGCGAAAGAGAAACAGGGATAAATAAAAGAGTGTTATTTATAGGATCTTACGTATGGACATAATATAATCCATCATGGATTATAATATATTATTATTATTATTATTATTTTATTATTATTATTATTATTATTATTATTATTATTATTATTATATATGTATATGTGTATCGTTAGTTTTTTAAATTATAATGAATTTAATATTCAGTTAACACGAAATTATCTATTTATCTTTTTAATTCATGTTCGTTACAAAAAAATATTTGAGTGATGCTTGAAAAAGTAAAATAATCAAGCACCTATTGCGCAGAAATCTGGCACGCTTGCTATTTCGCAATAATCCGGTTAGAGTGGGAATTCGAAACGTAACATAAGACATTTTACTTAAACTACTCGAAAGATTTCACACTTACATGTAAATGAACTGATGATAGGTGAACATCATTTCCATTTTAGATTTCTATCAGTTTATTTTCAATTCACTTTTTCGAATCTTCTAGCGTCTAACATATGATAGCGGTACGATGTTAATCTGTTTAAAGCGATATGGTTGATATTAACTGTAGTTAAAAGAAAAACTGGTAATAAAACATAATAAACTACATATTTTTAGATACGTTAGGATTAAAATACCATCTTATTTTTTAGTATGATTTAGTTATCTATATCCCACTTAAATGATAATAGAACGTATCATTTTCCATGTTTTGATAAACTAAATTTACTGATTGGATAATAAATTGAGTTTAAATAAAATCGCTTAATCGATATTAATTTTTGATATAGATAAACGTCTCGATGTTTAATTATTTATTGTAAACATAATGATCTTTAACTTCCAGTTACTATATTCGATCACTTGCTGTTATATATATATAAAATATTCGCCGAAATATTCTCAGAAACATTAAATTAGTTTTTATCGTACTTCATTCATATCATTATTTCATTTCTTTTTTCTGAGAAACGCTATATTCACATGTTAATCTAATTAGATACTTAATTTAATTATTTATTTTTTTAATTTAAAAGCAAAAAATAAAACAAGAAAGTGACGGCGTCAAAATAGATGTTATAGAAAATTAGACATGTGAATTTCTTTAATATCATCACATTGCACGACGCTACATCCTTTTTTGAAACAGTTGTCTTTATTCTAGGTATGTGTCTGACAGTGATATTAAACAAAGAGATTACA
Organism: Vespula pensylvanica; assembly: GCF_014466175.1. Taxonomy (NCBI): domain Eukaryota; kingdom Metazoa; phylum Arthropoda; class Insecta; order Hymenoptera; family Vespidae; genus Vespula; species Vespula pensylvanica. The sequence continues at coordinate 10,488,959 of NC_057685.1, read as the reverse complement.
GACTATTTTAACGACTAGATCAATTATGAACAAATGCGTACACGCATACGTAAATATAATATACATTTGCGCACATGTTTCGCTGAAATTCTTCGATTGATAGCGATAATCCTTCTCTAATTATTGTACTCGGTATTCATACGATCAAATTGAACGATTATTGAGATCGTGTATTGCGAGACGTTCATTCTTTGAAGATAATCTCTTGGAGATTACAAACTAACACTGAATATTTTTATCTGTCTCTTTCGCAATGTCTTTTTTTTTTGTAACTGTGTTTTTATCGCATTCATATTATTTTTTCAGTAATTTTAAATAGTTTTCGATTGAAAACTGCATTATTTCTTATTAAAATCGAACATATGAAATGTAACTATTGTAGAAATTACAAATTATTTTTCATAAATATATATATACACACACACAAGCACGCGCGTACTATATATGTTATGTACTATATTAAGTATCATGAAAGATTATATGTGCAAGCGTGATATATGAGAATACGTAATTTCGTGTTACGTGTTGTTCACGTGTCACGGACAAATAGAAAGGAGAAAATGATCGGTGACCGTTGGTCAGCAAGTTTTAATTATCAATACCGTCTATCTATGGTATGGCGACCTATTTAGCAAAACTTTACGTCACCTATACACTTACATATATATGTGTACGTATATACTCTCTCTCTCTCTCTCTGTATGTGTAGCTATTAGGTATACGAGCGCGCATGTGAAAGGATCGAATCCTTGATATATGTGTGTATATATATATATATATATATATATATATATATATATTCCTCGGAAAAAACGATGCGATAATTATTTCGTGGAAGTTGCAATCTCGTTTCTCTTTTTGTTACAATAACGGTATTTTATGCTAAACATACATTTAAACGTTTTATTCGTCTTGTTCGTAGATTAATGATAAAATTCTTTCTCATTGTCAGATCGATTTATATATTATCTCATTTAACGTATATCATTTTGTAAGATTATTATACTGAGATAGAAAATTGTAATGGAGAGTAATGGTATAGTAGTGGTAAAAAAGCATTTTTCTTTGAAAGAACGTGAATAATCCTCTACTTTCTCTTTTTATCTCTTTTGAACGAGCAAAAGAAAATATTTAATTTTGAATGTTCGATGCTCTGTCGAAACACGAAAGAATTTTGAAATCTACGCAACTTTGTTTGGCAAAAAGAAATTTATGAATGTCACGAAATTTTTAATCTACATAATCCTTACCTTTCTTGCACACAGCAAGGAATTTTGTTACTTTCGCGCTAATCTAATCGGTGGTATTAAGTTTGGCTATTATATATTTTATAGCAGAAGAAAAACAACGCTATTATATGTTTTATTTCAAACATTTTTTGAAATAATCTCGTTAAATTAAGATATTTTGATTTTCATGTTGAGTAATATTTATACTTTTTTCCTTTTTTTTTTTAACAAGGAATAAAAAACGATGAATTAAACAAATATGAATCCATTTAAAATTTTCATGAAATTTCCATTTGAAAAATTTCGATTAAATGATGTTTAATGAATATCCATAAAATGATGTTACATAGTGAAAAATAATACACATAGACAAAATTTGTGTCACGTAGTAATCAATAATGAAAAGTGATAAAGATAAGATGATCGATATCAATTAAATATCATTTTACTGTAGCATTGCAATGGCCAATAAATGATCTCAATTTTCCTGATATTGGCCTGAATCGGTACCCTACTTAATCGCGGATGTAGGAAATACGAATACAGAAGACCCATGAACTGGATTCCCTTCTTGGCAAGGAAGGTTATACCAATGCTCTGAACTGATCTATTGGATCAACCTTGAGGCTCCCCGATTATGCCGTGGGATATCAAACAGTATCTATTATCAACTGTAATTTGTCTACATTAGAAATTTGAGGTAAGTTATTTAATATTATAGTATAAAATGTTATAATATGGAAAAGGAATAAGGAAGGGTTGACAAAGGAAGGGTATATGAAAGTATTAAATAAATGACACAATGGATCAGAATGGATACGCTTTAATCTTCGATATTCTATAGATATGTTTAATGAAATAAAACTTCAATTGATAATCATGCGGATATATCGTCTTATAATTTGCACAATATCCGTTTCGATAAGACTATTTGTTAGAAATCTCTCGAGTGATCAAATCGCGATAAATTTATTATGTAAGAAAATTTAAATATTTGTTCGTGTATATTAGCTATTTATTTGCCATCGCGATTAACTCCACAAAACAAAATATAAATAAAATTAATAAATTTATATATAGATTTTTTTTATTGTTTTATAAAATATATATTAAAAAATATATTTTAGAATATATTAATTACAGATGTAACTTTTACGTCATGACATGTAAAGTAAATTAAAATATTATATGTTTGAAATAATTTTCGCCCAACTAAAGAAGTTAATCGATTTGATTATTGTTTATTATAGGATTTTAGAGAAAAAATTAGTGCAAACTATTTAGTTACTATTATCACTATTATTAAATGATTAGATTTCATAATAATTATTGTTATTATCAATATAAATAATGTCTTCTTCATCAGATGTATTCAGGTGTATCATTACATCGATTTGTATTCTTAAGTTTTCATATTATATTAAATTTGGAATTTAATTAAATAAATTTATTTGTAGTTGTACATATGTGTAGTTATGAACTTTACATTTTTTTACATATTTTTATTTAAAATAATGAAAAAAATTGTTTAATTTAAAATGCTATTAAATTATTTTAATAGAATATTGCATTAAATTTATAATTTAATTAAATAGTTTATTTTTAACTATAGATAATATTTTAAAAATAAGTAAATAAAAAGTTTTTAATTTCTAAAGTATATTTTCAAAATATATTCTTGTTTAGCTTATTAACTGTTATTTATTTAATGAAATGGTAGAATTAATAGAATTTAAATTGCTATTAATAAGGCTAAAACATCTAATTTATTTGGAATTTTTATATGATTATATTTATTTATATTCTTATATGATTATATTTCATAGATTATATGATATATATCACATTCCATAGGAGGAATATATTTCCACAAGTCTATTATATTTTTCGTTTCTTTTGTCATATTCTGCTACTAGGATATAACAAAGGCTGGTCTATGTTCTTTTAGAATTCATAATTTAATTTAGCATATGGAATTAGTCACATCAGTTTGTAAAGTAAATTATTTATTAATTAAATATCAATTGTCTCAATTGTTTACAAAGTTATATTATTCAATGGTATTCAACATAATTATTAAGGAAATTTATTTAAAATAATTTAATAAAAAGTTAAGCATCCATCAAATATTTTGATAGTGAAATTTAAAAAAATGTTAAAAGTGAAGTTAGTTAGCCACTTTGGCTTCTAAAGGAATCAAATATATATATTTAAATATATATAATAAATTATATATTATATATATTTATATTTAAATATATATATTTAAATGTATGTATATTTATAAGCAATGGTGAATTTATGCACAGACGGTAGAGTCAGTTGTCTCTGGTTGCATAAAACAGACAATCTCACACAACATATTACATAATATAAATTTATATTATATAATAAACTTAATTTAATATCTGGCGGCTGGTATATAGTTTTTATTTTTATATTTATGACTATAATTGAACTGAGATATATATATTTCTCATTTTATCATTTACATGAACAATTAAAACGAGAAAATATATATTATACATAATTGATTTTTTTTTAATGGGACCTCTAATTTTGTAACGTGTTGGACTTTTAAATCCGCCAGTATTTATAAGAGTGAAGCAATTAGGTAATAATTTAACGTTATTTACATTAATTTTTCAAATACAAGTATTTGAACTGACTATGAAACTTGTGACTATGATCTTGTCTAATTGAAAATCTATGAACTTGTATTAAAAAATTAACAGATTTGTATAAAAAGTTATATAAATGCATAATGTCATAAGACCACATGTTGGAAGAATATCATACCACAAACACACGCGTACGTATGCACACAAAAAAAAATAATTATTTCGTTAATTATATATTTTTTGTGCATCATTATTGAATTTATATCACAAAATAATTAATACGCTTTGAATCATCGTTGAATAGGTAAAGAGTTAAGTAAATACATATATCTTTTTTCTAATTTTTTAGTAGTATTTATTTCTTTTCCAAGTCTTACTGATTATACACAAATTACTTAAATCTGTAACGTCAATATTGTGTTAAAGTTTAATTCTATACACGCAATTTGTTTTTATAGATTTGATATATTATACAAATCTAGATAGAAGTAGATAACTTCTCTTATCTGTGATTCATTTTTAACCTTGCGTCAATTTGCTGAAAATGAGATTTAACTTAATGATAATTTTGATTTTTTTACATAATTTCATTTTTATAAATTAGACGACAAATATATTTCTTGTAATTCCAAATATTCCAAAGATTTATTTTTAATCAATTTTCAGGTTGTGAACATTACTTAAGTATATCATTTCTTTTATTCAAAAATTTAATTTCATAATGATAATAATGTGAATACGGCTAATTTTCCGTACAATTCCGATATCAATAAAATTAATTTACGAATGTTTATCTTAAAGTTGCATTGCCTAATCTAATTGTTCTTAAATGTATTTAAGGTGTGACTTGAATTAGATAAATTCATTAATATTATTGGTTAAGGTGTGAATGAAATTTGACGGGACAAATGATTGTGATTTATGGATTATTACACTAACGGCTATAATTGTGTAATCGTATTATATAATCGTAGCAGTGAGCCGGTTGCTAAGTTGTGCATGAAAGCGTCATTATTAATATCAATTATCAAAATTGATATTACGTTATAGGAAAATAAAAATGTTTAATTATTTTCAATGCTCTTTCTTTTGTGTACAAGTATAAAATCAATAACTTACATATATATATGCAACTATAATGCAAAATATAATTTTTCATTAATTATAAAATGATAATGTTGATAACCTAATATCATTCTTTTCTTAATTTCTTTTTAAATACATTATTAGTGAAAGCAACGTAATAAATATGTAATATAATAACATAATTTCGATCATTTCTTAACTGGCAGTTTACGAGAATATTATTTATAATCGCAATACTAATCAATAGAAAAAATTTAATACACACGTAAACTAAAGATATTTAAATATTATTATGAACTATTTTAAATATATACATAAAAAATATAAAAATGAACATATTTATAAGTTTATATAGATTTATAAAATATAAATTTATAATTATATTTCTTAAATTTTGATGTAGGTCACTAACTTATTCTTTTAAAATGAATATAATACCTGAGAAAGAATTAATTTAAAGAATAGGCACTTAACTTTTTTGATCATAATAACTAGCTATACTGTCTACATCTAATTGTGATAACATTTCATCATCAGAATCATTATCGTTATTGTGTAATATATTTTCAGTCCAATTTCTATCCACTGATAGTGTTTGTTTATCATTAGATTTATTTTTATTATTTTGTAATATTGCTTTGGTATGCAAATTCTCATGTCTAAAAATTAATTCTATTGGTGTTACAACATCTCTGCATTTAAAAATAGAAAGTCTTGATTTTATCGATACATTCTGATTTTTATTATTATTTTCTCTTTTATCACTGAGATTTATATCTTGATCTTGAAGATATTTTAAAGAAGTATCTGTTGAGACTTGTAGAGATGTAGTTTCATTATCATGTATATTTTCCTTGTTTTCTTTTACTATAATCCTATGTTTGAAGTTTGTGTTTTTCTCTTCTTCAAATAAATTCGTTGATAATTTTGATTTGTTGAAATTTTTCTGATTATGAGAATTATTAACTTCATTTAAATCCATAGAAAATAGAAATGTGCCTGGATCAATATCAGAATCATTTGATTGGTTGAAATTTCTATAAGTTTTGCTATAATTTTTTTTAGAGAATGAACTATTTTCTTGATGAATATATGAACTACCTAAATTTTTTTCTTTTATATTATAATTATCATTTTGAAGTCTATTTAAATTTGATGTTTTAGATTCAATTATGCAGAATTCTTTCTTTAAAAATTGCATATGTAGTGTATGTATAATATCTCCTGTATAAGAATAAATTGCTAATAAATTTGAAGGCGAAATTAGAATATGATATTTATGAATAATAAACGTCCCTGAAATACATAATAATCCTACATTTTGTAATAAAATTACAACATTTTTCTCTAAAGTGCCAGGATATTCTGCAGGAATATCTGCATGTATTGTTCCTTCAATTTTATCTGTAAAGTCTTTCAACACAATAGAAGGATTTTCATGACTGTAATCTATACTTTCTATTATACCTGCAAGAAATGGTATTTTGATACACTGATGTTGGTTTGCACTAGCTATTTTCTTAATTTGTTCAATTTCATAATTTTTTAAAAATTCTGTAGGTAAATCATTTAGCATTATTTGCCAAGCACCTTCTGAAAACAAAGTTTTTGTATTCTGGGAACAATACCCTATTAAACTAGTATTCTTCTGACTTTGTATGCCTTCAATTCTCCTGTCTTCTAGATTTTTTAAATATGATGAAAGTTTTGAAGTGTCAATGACATCTGGTAGTAATCCAGCTGGTCCTGGAAATTTTCTTATGAGAGTTGTTTTGTTGTTTGACTGCTTCTCCATTTTAAATATAAAAGATGAATGCTTTATATTATCTAATTCTTCATTAAATGAAGTAAAATGTTTTAAATGTTGTATTAATGAATATTTTCTTGAATCTGTAGATATATCTTGCATATTGTCATTAATATTCTTGCTTATTGGTTGCTGCAAATTTTTAGATGCTTTTTGTATCAATTTTTTTTGTTTTTTGTCATGATCTTTACTTATAATTGACTTTTGATTACAATTTTTTATGTCAGAAATTGTATTATTAGTAAGCGTTTCATTTTTATAGAAGAAAGATGATCCATATGATGTTAGTAGACAAGAATTTGATTTCTTTAATGAGTTATTATATTCAACTTTACTTTTCTCACTAATTATAATCTTCTGACTTTGATGAACATGTGTAAGTTTATTAGAAGAAATTTTATTATTATTATCTGATAAATTTTTGACATTTTTTTTTTTAAGAATGTCAAGTACTATATTCTTTCTCAATTTTTGTATATTTAAATCATTTTCTAATTTAGATACATTCAGTCCTTGAAAAATGGTATTTTTTTGTGAAGTATTTTCGGTGCATGATTTCACTCTACTATATAATTTTTGATTCTTATATTTACTTTTAGAATCATCTTTTGTTTCCGAAGTTTGTTGAAATAAATCTAACACAAAATTTTGTCTTGACGTATAACCTATATCAACTTCATTGGAATCTTCATTGTTATTGTTTGTTATACTTTGTTGCTTATTGACGATCTTATTAGGTGAAGTAATAGTATTATCATTTATGCTTAATTTGCGTTTTTTTACAGGTAAATCTATTTCCTCATTTTCTAGATGTGAAAAGAACTTTAATGCTTTATCATCTATATCTTGCAAGAATTCCTAAAACATATTAAATGTACATTAAATATATGATATACTTATCATATATTAAAAATGACTTATTAATTATTTAACAATTTACAAATGAAGTTGAGACAATAATTCTTAATCACCTCATCAAAATTCCAATCTTCACTTTCAAACATATTTTACATAAACTGACAACGCATAAACACTTTCAATTCTAAATAATATTAATAGAAATTAACGTAATTAAATTATTGATTTTCTTCACTTTCTGATATTAGTGTTTGTATAGATCTATAAAATATAAATGCTAAAATTTGGCAGCCTCAATTAATTGTCTTTTTGTTCCTATTAACGTCGGAATTGTAGGGATAAAAAGTTTTCTGTTTACTTAAATAAATGTTACTAGATGCATCAGTATTTACAGCGCCACGCTTTAGATGTTTTTATTTTTCTTCTGTCGAGTACAATATAGATTACCAAAAGTTTTCTGTTATAATTGTTATTATTATCATGTTCTATAATTGTAACAAAGTTTACGTAAAAACAAGAATAATTTTAGCATGTCTATCGTTTGTAATTATTGATAAAAAATATGGCTATAATTCTACATTTATCATAAAAGTTTAATGCCATGACCGATACTTACGGCCACTTCGATCAAGTTTGATTAATTGTAATTAATGATTATTTGGTCAGCAGTGTAGCCTATAGTCAAACTTTTAACTGTATTTCATTTTTAATCTATATTCTCGTGATATCAATAATCATTTAGAAATTTTATATGTAGCGTGGAAATGCATATATGTATTTTCTTTAGTTTATTTTAACTAATATTCTGTTTATTCCACATTATATATAAAATTTTTATAAGTTTTCTTTTTGCTGCGTCGGTAAAATAAAAATTACTGATTCGTCATAAGAATAATTATTGAAGCGCCATCTAGCAACAAAACATTTGAATTAAATCAAAGAAAATATAAAGAACCTAAAATGTATATGATATCGAATTTATAAAATAAGATTTTTTTAAATTAAAGTAAGCTAATTAAATATTTATCTTGCTTGTAATTTTTAAAATATTCAACAGTAATTGATTAACTATGAACTTTAAACTAGTTTAATTTTTCCTAATAATCCATCATACGTTTACGATTATATTGACTAATTATGTTGTCAAATACAAATTTCAGAGTCTCGATTTGACAATTACAAATATTTCACTACACGAAGATAAGTTAACGAATCAATATTGTATGTATTTACTTTAATGCAATAATTATTAATTTATATGATTATATTAGATATGCAGTTATAATTTAACTTTTTACTAGATATGATTTTGATTGCAAATAAACGTTATTATATAAATATAAAAAATTGTAGATATTTATTGTAGAAATTTATTTAGAAAAATATGTTGACCTTCATAACTCGAAAAGGTAACAGGAAAAAAATATTTTTACAAGTATTTTGCAACTAATTCAGAGTTGAGCAAATTTCTCTTATTAAATTTTTTTGTAACTTCAACCCATTGTGAGATATTTGCTTGGGCATCTATAGATAGATACCTTGTATATTTTATAAAATGATGTGTTATTATAAATAATTTTTTAGCTAGTTAAAACGTAGTAAGTGACACATTTATCATTTGCGTGTTAATCAATGGTAGCAGAGAAGTTATCATGAGTGCGAGTTAGAAAAACGTAATTTCAAAGTTGCCTGCTTCCTAATCATTGACATTATAGATTTCCCATTTACATTACTTAAAAAATCACTTTTGTACCAATAAATAATGAAATTTATTATTTTTTTGCATAATATTATTGTTTTTTTTATTCATGTCTATAAATAGATTATTTCCATATCTCATAATATTTCATAATATTTTATAAGTTTTATGTTAAATCATATACGTAATAGTTTAAAAGTTCAATAATAGTGTTCGATGTCCTTATACTACAGTAGATTATTTCTACTAGATTATACTCCACTAGATATTATTAGAATGTTTCATTCCGGATCTTTTCAAGGATACGTTAGACTAACAAGTGGGTCTTAGACATCATGAGTTGTTTCAGAATTTGTATATATTCTTATTGTGCAATGTTGAATTTCGAAAAAGATTGTTGAAGTTGTGACATCTAACAATAGTGTGGCAAAGATGATCACAATACAATAATCGATAAAATAGAATATAGACTAAGTAAATATTGAAATGGTACATTTGATTTATTTTTATTGATAAGATTATTTACTAATGTCTCCAGATTTTTAAATATTTCTTGTATTGATTCTTGTTTTTTTTCTATGATTTTCACTCTAAAATTGATTTTTAATTTTTCGTAACTTTTATCTGCATATTTGTTAAAAGGATATTTGTAAGATAAATTGTTTAAATTTATATGGAAAATGGAGAAATAAAAAGAATAATGTATGACATACAAAATCATTTATTTATATAAAAGGACACTTTACACTAGCACGTACTGTGAAAATTAGCCTAACATATCCATATAGTCGGGAACATTTGAAATATTCACGGTTCGATTGTTTTCTTCATTTATCACATACATATAACGATACGCAGCAGGACGATAGCAGATTATACTCTAAAGGAAGAGACAATTGTCATTAGCAATCACGTAATCGAATATAAACAATTTTGGAGAAATTTATAGACTATTGAGTATACTGGCGTACTGAATATCGCGTTTATTTTCTGTGTTTACAGCAATCATTTTTAGTCTGCTTAAATTTGCTTTATTCACGTGAAAGTATAATGAAGCATATTGTTCTAATTGGCAATTAATATTGAACGTTACAGAAAAATATAAGACTTCTCTATAATGTTAAAACATTCTTTTTACAGTATGCAAATAGAAAAAAATGAAATAATATCTAATGTTATATAAACAGACAGAAATTGGTCATCATTCTGTACATAAATATTTTGTTATTGTTTTTTGTGTATATCGTATATTGATTGATATATAAAGTTGGCTGGGTCACAAGGAAGAATGTTATTTTTGACGATAACGAATTGTTAAATTTTTTAACCAGCCGACAAAGCTGCATAATTAATTATGCATACAATCTAAGTATATGCCGTAATCGTATGCCTTACGTTACAATTATGCGTATATTATCATTATCATTAACTTATTATATATTCGATATTCATTATACTTTCAGTATATTATCGCTATGAGTGCGAAAAATATCAAGATAAATACTAGGCTAGATTAATTGCTAAGAAAGTTGGTTTGGAAAAACTTTACTTGGCTTTCACGAATGCCAAGTTACAATGGCAATGCATTTGAATTTTTTACTCGACATGCGTGATAATTCCTCATACATTGTCTAATCCTAAAATAAGACAAAGTATATTTCAAATTTATATCAATTGATTACTAAATCTTTTGATATATGCGAACAGCTAATTCGACAATCGAAAATAGAAATTAAAGCTGGATATATTAATCGTACTTGAAATTGTGTTTATGGAGAATGGATTTTGGTGTCGTGTATATCGAAATCATATCTATTGAAAAATGTTTGGGCATTTTTATTATACTAGATACAGATAAATGAACGATTTAGATAGCTCCAAAGAGTTACGTTGTTGCAACTTCCTTCTTTCTTTCTTTTTTTTTTTCTTCACGGAATCATTATTATACGTTTTATAATTGTTTCCCTTACTTCGTAAGTGTGTCTCATGTGAAAGAAACTTTTCGTAAAATAAAAGCGTTTTAAACGTCTATCGATAGCTTTTTCCTCTCCTGTAATAATGACGATAATCAATATGGCCATTTATATCACGTATGAGCTATTATGGAAGCTCTACGAATACGCCGTCGATGTTCGTTGCATTGTTTGATTTAAACAGAGAGACCCATTTATGTATAAAAGAGTTTACATAAAAGTTCGCTAGACGCTTTTCCATTCCTATTTTTTTGTTTTTTTTTTTTTTTCGTTTCATTATTTCCTTTCAAGAGACGAACTTAATCGATAAACGAGTACAGGTATTATGAGCTACTTTCATGCCAGTAAAACGGGACACCGACATATAGTCGTTGGTTAATTATCAGTAATATCAATATAAATACAGACAGTATGCGCAGTATTTATGCGACGATATAGCGTTTTTTTTTCTATTATATTAAACGATAACCAACGTTCTGAAGTCTCAAAGCATGACGACTCTATCATTTTCGTATGCCATCGATTATTCATAGCATGGATCGGCCAAAGAAGAATATGTAATTGACTTGATTCTTCCTCATAAAACAGAGGAATATTATGACAGAATGAGATAACCGTGGCTTTACCTTAAGGAGAAAGCAAGAAATGAACTTCGTTACAACATGATACTTTGAGACTGGAGAACAATGGGAGATCATTTCGTCATAGAGGAGTATTAATTATAATTTCGTACAAAGATGTAGAACATCGTGTTATCGTTAAGTATTAAATGGGGTATAGTATATATAAAGAATCATATAAATGTATATATATGTTTTTATTATATATATGTGTATATATATATGTATATGTATGTGCGTGTATATATATATATATATATATATATATATATACACACTTATGAACGTATAATGCCAGCTCGCCGGAGAAGCAAATTCTCAATCGGTCCTCCGCGCGAGCCGTTTGTTTAAGCTTTGAGTTTGCGCGTACCTTTCGTCTATCTTTCATTCACCATTTTTTCAATTTTTTTCTTTTTTAATATACATAGATTCACACACACATATATACACGTGTGTATGTGCATATATATATGTTATGTACCGGCTGACCACGCACACACGCAAATACTTGCACGCACACTAGGATACGTAAGAAAATGGCATCGTTCTTTCGAGTCTTCGTTTTCTTCGTTACTTTTTTTTTATAAGATAAGAAATATTTTGTTTATTTGTTTATAAGATATAGTGACTATTTCGGAAGTGCCATTTCGAGCGTATTCAAATGTCTGTAGACGTTGCATACTCACATATATGTGGGTATATATGGACTGATCATATAAACATGACACACGGCAGCTGAAACTCGATAAAGATCTTTTCATCGATCGTGAATAGTTCGAACCATCTTTAATCGCTAATGTTCCAACTTCTTACAATAGTATTACAAGAGCGACGGGTGCAATGAAAAATCCTTTCATTTTCGATTTTTCAATCACATGTGGACGAATCGTACGAGAAACATTATGTTCTATGCAATTATGTGTATAAAGTGATCACGATTTTATTTTTGAACGAATTCGTTAGTTACAAACGAATCGAGAGCATAACAAAATATTTTATCCTACGATTCCAGTCGATGTTATAATGTTACTGTACGAATGTTCGTTTATCCAAATTTATAATATTTGTTCTTCTTGTTTTAGCTTGTTCATCGTTAGCATCCTACCGTCAATTGTTGGACTTAGGATTCTTTGGAGAATGATGCTGATGATTTTCAATGTTGCTGTTGCTCAGCTGCCACTATAAACGAAAATAATGCCACTCTCGACGACACTGACGAAGGCACAGTCGTAAATTTCAAACATTTTTTTTCTTTCTTTTTTAAATAATTTTCGTTTTACGATTTTTTTCTCCTTTTTTTCTTTGACTGAGTCATATTTTTATAGGAAATGGTATAAGACATAGAATGAAATATGACCATGGAACCAACACGAAAGTGGTATTTCTTAATTTTTTATCCTTTTTTCCTGTTTTCCCTTATTTCGTTGAAACTTCCTTTCTTACGAGTTCATTCTTCATTCGCCACGTTTTTGGCACTGGAAACGCGCGTCTCATTACGTTAATTAAAATTCTCCATACGTCTCTTTTGACTTCATCCCTTATGCTCTTGTCTTCCTTTCATTCCTTTTTTTGTTTTTTTTTGTTTTTATATATATATAACATAATATAATATTATAATATAAACGTTTACGTTTTGGCCACTCGGTTCGTGAACGTCGAAGCACCTTATTGTCTGTGTTCTGCGACGTTTAGGTAGTTTAGAATAATTTTAATTCACTTTTATACAACACTTCCTTCATGGCTCCCTTATTCGCTTCTTCGTCGGGATAGATCCAGGGGACCATTGTGAACGACTCATCTCCTTCTTCTGGCTGTAGCTGCGGCGATCATTTGCCTCAGCATTGGTTCCGGAGAACATACTCGTGGATCGCACTTCATGTTGCCGTCACCTCCGCAACTAAAAAATAAGATATGGGAGATAAATCAATAAGAGTTACGAGTTTAGAAAAACGTTTATTATCAATATCAGTTTAATACTTACGTGCAATGAAGGCATGGACCGGACGCGGATGTAATAACTTCGCCTACATGGTATGCTTGGCCTCGAATTTGACATCCGCTTCGTTTTGCAGCGCCTTTATAGGCATGCGTTAAAAAGTGTGGGGGTAACGTAGTCGTAGTCGTGGTTGTGGTTGTAGTGATGTTAAGAGACGTAGCCATGGATACAGGACACTCGTATCTAGGACAACAGAAACCGCTAATAGGTTCCTCGTGGCATCCTGGTATCGGTGGTGGACAACTTTGCTGAAGACAGATAATGTCGCTTCTAAAGCAGAAACAAAAATCACATGGGTCGTCTCTTGGTATTTGTTGGGCAGACATGTAAACCTTTCCACCGTATCTACAAGTGCCAGGTCCATAAATCGCCTGATCGTCTTCATCGTAATCTTCATCGGGATTAAGGTAACTACCACCGTGCATGGGAAAATGAGGATTATCTTCGCCGGACACTGTTTGTTCGGGATATTCTACGCCTGTTTGGGGTGTTATACTGCTCGTCATATGATGCTCTTCCAAAATTGGCTCAGAATTTTCAATGGTATGATTGATTGGCTGTAAGTGTTCCTCATCTAATCCGACAGTTAGTTGACCTTCGGATTTATCTGTCTGTGGAATTTGCGAAGAAGAGTCGGGTTGAATAACGCCGACGTGTGATTGTACTTCTTGGTCTTCTTCATGATCTTTTTCTAAAATTTTTTCAGAAGTTTCAGTGATCGATACTTCAGTCGGTATAGGTCGTAACTTTGTAATGAATCCTTCGGTAGACGATTGCGTTGCATTCTGTTCTTTTTCTGACAAAATTTCTGGTCCTTGTTCTTCTGCTACAATTGGTCCTGTTGTTATTTTCTTTTCAACTTCTTCCGTTATCGAGCTAAGGCTAGGTAATACAGGTTTTTCTTTTGAAAGAGTAGGCTTTGTGATTTCTTCCTTACTCTTTTGTGCTTCTTCTGATGTAGTCATTGATTCTTCAGTTATGGGCTCTGTTATAGATTGTTCTTTAATTGTCACCTCGTTAGATACTACTGTTTCTGTAGTTTCTACTTCACCTTTGGAAGGATCTTCTTTGATAGGTACTGGCGCTTCTGTAGGTTGAATTTCTTCATGAATAGCTGATACTGTTGTTGCTTTTTCTTCGGTTATTGAATGATCTGTTACTGCGGTTTCTTCTGTTGGTTTTTGTCCTTTTATTAAAATACTTTCTGTGCTTTCTGGTATTTCCAATATTTCTTCTTCGATTGGAGTTATAAAATGTTTTTCAGTTATGCTGCCTTTTTGCTCTTCAACAGGTTCTGTCTGAATTGTTTCGGTAGAACTGACTTTTAGATGTATCTTAAAAACATTTTCTTTTATAGTGGTTTGCGTTTCTTCAAATGGAGCTTTTTCCGATGTCTTTTCAATTTTATCTTCATATGTAGACAGTTTCAAGATTTCTTCTTTATTGATTGGTGCTTCTGTTTCCTGTTCAATTTCAGTTAGATCTTTTATTGGTATTAATGAATCGATTGGTTTTTCTTCCGATGCTAATGATTCAATTGGCTTTTTTTGTGACGTTGATTCAAATGGTTGTCCCTCTGATGTAGATGATTCAATTAGTTCTTTCTTGGGCATAGAAAAATCACTGGGTGTATAAATTTCACTTTGCTTTTCTTTCGGTGTAGAGGATTCAATTGATTTTTCTTCTAATGTTGGAGATTCAATTGGTTTTTCTTTTGTTGTAGAGGATTCAACTGGTTTTTCTTTAACAATTACTAATGTTTCAGTCACTTCACTAATTTCTGAAGTTCCAATTGGCTGTCCTTTATGTACTTGTTCTTTTTCTTTTGGTTTGTGTTCTTCAATTTGTTCATCCTGTTCCGTGACATCAGTTGTTATTGATTCTGATTTTACTGTAGGAGAAATTTCAACATTAAGAGAAACTTCTTTGCTTGGATGCTGCTCAGTTTCTTCGTCTATGGGTAAAGAAGGTTGTACTTCGATAATACTTGTAGAGGTTATTGCCTCTTCCTTGAAAGGCTTCTGAATAATTTCCTCAGGTTGTTGACGCTCCTCTTCAGCATGAATTATTGCTATGCCAGGTGAAATAGTTTGTTCTTCTATAATGGTATTGGAACCTACCGTTTCTCCTTCAATACTTTCAAGAGTTTTTTCTTCTGTTTGTTCTTTTTCCATTGGAATACTTTCAGAAGTTTTCTCGTTATATGGTGTTGCGATTGCAAATATTTCTTCGTGTATTGGAGAAATCGATAGAGTCGTGTGCTCTTGAACTGGTTCCTTAGTCGATTTCTTTTCAAATTTCATAGTCTCTTCTTCTATTGTCATTGTTACATGCTTTTCTATGGTAGGTGTAGTAGAATCTACCACATTTATATTATGTTCTGTAACTTGAACTTCAATAAATTCTGAGATTTTCTTTTCCGTAGTTGTAACTACCGGTTTTTCTTCTTTCTGTGTTAGTTCAGATTTTTTGGGTATTTCTTCATTTTCTTTGTGTTCTTCGACTGAAACAAATGTTGATGTTTGAGTTTCTATTGTTGATCCTGTATGTTCTACAAAGGATAAGGGACTTTCACTTTTTAGAGTAACGATACGTTCTGTTAATCCTATCTTTGTCGAAGTACTGCTTTCTGTTTCCTTCGATATTGGTGGTATCGGTGTTTCTTCTATGTGTACGACTGATTGTTTTTCAAATACCATAGGAACGTCTGTTTGATCTGTAGATTGTTGTGTTGATGTTTCCGTAGACTTTTGAATAGATTTTGTAGTTTGTTCAATCGTTTTATCTTTTTCTTCTTGTAAAATTTCACTCTCTTGAACTTTAGTAGATTGACTGTTCTCAATAGTAGGTGTAGTTATTTCTTCATAACTAGACACAGACTCACTTTCAGTGGTAGTAGCAGTTTTAGAAATATCGGTTTGATCATTTGTAATGAATAAGCCAATCTCAGTAGAAATTTCTGCATTGGATTTTGATGGATTTATATTTGAAATTTCCATCATCTTGTGTTCAACTGGCATAGGTTTTGCTTCTTTAGGTGCTTGAGGACTTACTTCACTTGTTGCTACCAATTTATTAATATCTGTAAATTCTTGATTGATGTAATGTTCAGTCGGCTGTTCAGATGTTACTTCAATTAGTTTGTCAGGCTGTTCTTTTTCTTCGGTCGTTTCTATTTCTATTTTTGTTTGCCCTTCAAATTCTGCACTTTCTGCTATTTCTTTTTCGGTAACAGTAATATCACTTTCAGTAGGTACAATTACTTTCTGAGCACCTCCAGGTGCTTCAGATTTTTTATATTGTCCTTCTGTTACTTCATTAGATAGTTCAGAGACAGTAAGCATGGAAGTTTCGCTCATCGTTTCTGCTTGTTCAGTCGTTTCTATTGATACCCCCTCCGCCATATCTCCTTCAGGTATCTTTTCGGATTCTCCCATTAAAACAGTAGTTTCCGTTTTTGTAGCAACAGGAGCTGATATATTTGTAAAAATTTCGGTACTATGTTCATATTCAATAGTAAAACTTGATATTACTTTTTCAGTAATTTGTTCTACGATTGATTCCTCGGTAGAAGATGAAAATTTAACAATTTCTTTTTCTTGATCGGTAATTTCTTCAGTTTTTTGTGTAGCAACCGATAATGTAGATTCTATTGTGGATTGCTCGCTTGTATCTATGATGAAAGGTTCTTTTGATGAAACTTCTTGTGATTTTTTATGTTCTTGAACAATTGTGGATTTTTCATTAATAGATTCTATTGGACTAATGGTTACTCGTTCTTCTACTAGTGATTCTTCTTTTACTGTTTCACTTCCATGTTCTGATACAGTTTCTAAAGTGTGTGGATGAGATAATACATGCTCTTGATTTTCTCCTTCACCTGTATGATCACTAAATGCTAATGTAATTTCTGTAACTTTGGGAATAGAGGTTATATGTTCTGGCTTTTCACTTTCTTCATATTTCGGAGTGAGGTGTTCAATCATATGGTTTTCTGCTTCTAATTCAATTGTAGGAGTGGAATCACATGTGTATATTGGACAACATGAAGCTCCACTTGTATGTACTGGCATACAGTTAAACAGATGAGTTGGAGGTGGTGGGCATAGGATAAGTTCACATTGGATGATACTGCTAATACATTGACAACTCAATTGACAAGGATTTGCTGGAGGTATAGCCGAGTTATTATAATAAGATTGTCCATCAACAAGACAATTACCTTCACCTGGTATATCTGAAGATATAGGTTTGGATTCTGCTGATTCAGTTATTTCATTTGTTAATATCATTTCTGTAATATCTGCAAGCTGTTGTTCAGTTGAGTATTCAATTGGTCTTTCAGAAGATACTCTAGTTAATAGTGTTAGTTTTACTGTAGATATTTCTTCTTTAAAAGGTGCAATCGTTGAGTGTTCCTCATATGTCTCGATAGATTTCGTAGTTGTTTTTTCTTCGTCAATTTCTAGTGTTGTTTTTTGAAGTTTATCTTCTGTTTCGGGTATTTCTGTTGCTTCCTTTATAATTGGTATTTCCGTCAATGTGCCAATAGAACTCGTTAATTCGTGATTCTCCTCTTTGTCTAATTTTTCTTCAAAAATACCTTTAGTGTGTCCCTCAATTTCTTGTTCTTTTGTTGTCATAAATGATTCAACAGGGGTTGCTGCCTTAGTTGGTTTTTTATATGATTCCTCTGGTTGCGATGTACTTCCATTAATGTCATCAGATATTTTAGTAGTATCTATAGTTTCTTCTTGTTCTGTAGGGAATAGTTCTTCAGAGATTGATTCTATGGAGGTAGATTTTTCTTGCTGTATTGGAATTTCAGTAGATGATTCTTTTATCATTGAAGTTTCAGTTTCTGGATGCTTTTTTTCTTCGGTATAAAGAACTATTGGCACTTTCAATTTTGTTATAGGAGATATCGTTTCTTTAGAAAATTCAGTAGTCGATTCAGAATGTTCAGAAAATGATTCACTTACTGCAGCTTGTTCGGTAAATTGTTTTCTAATATTATCCTCAAAAACACCATTCTCACTTTCCGAGATCATAGTAGATATTTCGGGTTGTTCAGGAATTGAAATTTTACTTGGTTTTTGCTCAGTAATTATTTCTGTCACTTCTTTTTCAAGACTGACTATGGGTTCTTTCCCTTCTTCGACAGCAAACTCAGTAGATTTTTCTTCTTCAAATTTCTGTTCTTCACCTTTGCTTATCTTTTCGGTAAATGGCTCACTAAAAATCTCTATATTTTTAACTTCTATAGTTGAAGTTTCTGTTGATGTATATTTACTGGGAACAGAAGATTCAGTCTTCTTTTCTTCCTTTGATTCTTCTTTAGCACTAGATTTCTCGGTCGTTTGTATTTCGGTTAGTGTTTTCTCTGTAAGTTCCTCTTTTGTGGATATCACTTCATATTTTTTCTCTTCTTCAGATTCTTCAATTGATTTTTCTTCAGAAATTAGTGTTGATGTATGCTCTATTTCAACTAATAAAGGTATTTCTGTTGATTTTCCTTCTAGAGAAGGCTCTTCTTCGATTACAGTAGGTACCGATGTTTGTGTTTCCGCTATTTCAATGCTTTCTGTTGATTTATTATTTAGAATAACTGACTGCTCTGACACTTCCTCTGGAATAATATTTTCGTTAATTTTAGTTGTTTCAGGAACATGTTCTTCCGTTTGTTTTGCTATACTTTCCTTACTCATCATTTCTGAAGCAATAGTTGTTTCTTCACTTACAGCTATTGGTTCAGTTATTTTCATGATCTGTGCTTCTTCTGGTACACTGATTTCATTCACAGCATGTATTACACTTGGTTTACTAATTTTTGACGTTTCCATAAATTCTTTCTGTTCAGTTTCACTCGGTCGACTTACTTTTGGCGTTTCCGTAGATTCTTTCTGTTCAGTATCTATAATAGTAACTTGTTTTTCTTGTGTGTTAGTTTCTGTCGGTTGTATCTCGGATTGTGGAATTTCTGGTTGTTGTTTAACAGATGAAGTTTCACTAATTGTTTGTACACCTTCTTTAACTGATTTTTCACTAGTAGGTATACTTGTTAATTCTTCTTTAGAAATAGAACTTTCAGTTGAGGTTTTTTCAGGAGATGGTTTTTGTAATTTCACTTCGGCTTTACCTTCTTCCACGTTAAATCGTTCTTTTCCTGGAATTGCTTCTTTACTGTCATCAGATATTTCAGAACTCACTTCTTCCGACGAAGTTTCTTCAGATTCTACTAAAGTAAGACCTTTTGTTGGTAATTCTTCGACGGTAACTATTTTTTCTGTCAATTGAAATAGAGAACCTACTGTGTCTGTGACATCAGATATGATTGATTTTTCAGTATTCTCAAATTCCTCTTGTATAGTATGTGCTTCCGTAGAAACATGATATTCTGGAGTATGAGTAGCTTTAGTGTCCAAAGCAATAAGCGTAATCTCGGTAGATGTTTCTTTTTGATTTGATATCGTTTCTTCAGTAGGTTTTTCTGCTTTTGTTTCAGTTTCTATTTTATTTTCTTCGTATTTAGTAGATGTTTTACCTTTAGAAATCGAAGCTGTCTCAGACGTAACGGCTTCCTCTGGAGTTTCAGTTACAAGACTTTCAGGAGCATGCATTTCTGGTTTTTTAATATCAACATTACTTTCGATTATATGTATTTCCGGAATTGATTCTTTATCTTCTGTTTTGTATCCTGGTGTATTTTCAAAAATTTGTTTGTCTATGTCTGTTCCATTCGGTTCTTTGATAAATGGCTGTTGATTAATTTCTATTCCAGGAGAGCCAAAATCATCTCTTTTAGGGGCAAGAGGTGGGAGTTTTTCTTTCAACTCTAATCCAAGTTCTGAACTTTCAGATTTCTGCTCTATATCTGTTTTTGTAGGTGGATATTGTTGTTCAATTTCTTGAACTCCTAGTAAACCGGTAGTAATTTCGAAGGGTTCAACTTTTCCCGATTCGCTAATTTCAACAGGTTTTCCAGACTCAGTTATTTCTGCTATTGGAGATTTTTCTGGTTTTGACGTAGTAGCTTTTTCTGCGATTTCCTGCGGAATTTCACTTTCTTTCGTATCAAGGCTTGATTGTTTTTCGTCTTCAAATGGTTTCGTTGTATTTTCATATTGACTAATTGTTTCTATAATTTTTTCTGACACTCCTTCAGCAGAAACTGTTATTTCAGTTGAGTTTTCAGATTCTTCACTTGGTCCTTGAGGATTTGTTGTTTCTTCCGATGGTACTAATTCATATGTATTCTCAGTATGCTCTTGTTCGCTAATCAAATGTTCAGTTAATTCCTCTGCTTTCATTGCACCTTCAATTGTTACTGCTTCAGTTTGATGTTCTTCTAAAGTGACATTTTCTTCGGTACTTTCTGGCTGTTCAATCTTGTGCTCTTTTTTTACGGTTTCAGTTTTGGTTTCTAATCCTTCTAGAGACGAAGAAATTGGTGGCATAATTTCGGTTATCGAAATTTCAGTTGCTTCTTCTACACTTTCGGATAGTTTAGTGGACGCATCTTCAGATTTTTCAAGTGTGATAGGGATTTCAGTTTGTTTTTCAAAAACATATGTTTCTGTTTTTTCTATAGTAATAGGCTTTTCGGTAATTTCTGTAACGAGAGGCATTTCTGATTTTTCCGTATAGATAGGTATTATGATCCTTTCTGTTGGAATAGGTGTCTCAGTTTGCTCGATTGAAATAGTTTTTTCAGATTCTTTTATCAAGATAGGAGCTTGTGTGTTTTGATTCTGGATCATCTGAGCTCCGTCGGTTGGCTTAATTTCCGTATTAGGTACATTTACAGGAGCCAGTTTTATGTCATGTTCTTCGGGAAGATTTATTCCCTCTGAACCATAACTAGTTTCAGATTCAGGAATCTCTTTTTCTTCTGTTGTCTCCGCAGACTTTTCAGTAGATTCTACAGCTTTAATAGATTTTTCAGTTTGTTCTGCTTTAATTTCATAATCGTGTGAAATCGCGTTATCAGCACCAGAGAATGGTTCGCTTGTAACTGCAAATTCTTGTTTTTCCGGTTCTTCGATTTTCTTCGAAATGGTTACCATTGTTTGTACTTGACTAATTTCGGAGGTTTGCTCTATCCCTTCTGGTATAGTTATACTTCCACTTTGACCATTGTCCTCTGTAAAAAAGCGATAAATAAAATGGCATTGTATTGATAAAATCATTGAATTGTTAATATCAGACACTTTTGAAGTTATTCATGAAAGTGTTTGGTATAACAAATATTGTTCTTACCGCATTGGTAAGTGGTCGGACAACATTCTCCTTCGGGCGGTGGTAGAGCAGTGCAGTTTTCTCCATGTGTCTTCATAGGCGTTCCACAGTCTTGAATGGCGCAAGCGATATCGCCACGGAAGCAGTAGCAGTGTTGGCAAGGTTGTGTTGAGTAAATCAACTCGCCGTCTTCATAAAATTTACCTTCGTAATAACAATGTGGTGCTATACCGGGAGCAATCGTAGTGGTCATGATGAGGCCAGATATAGGTCCAACCGTAGTTTCAAGTTCTTCGTCGTATTCTGTTAATGTTAATAGCGTTAAATTCGTTTATTAAACGTTTATTATTCGTCGTTTATATTGTTACAATAAAAATGGAATATTAACTCGAGATTAAACAGATATAAATTACATTCGTCAGACAGCTAATAGAATTCTAATTCTTTATCTACGACCAAATTATTTCGGTAACGTTTATCTTAGATGGAAAACTTTTTACTTAGGGTGAAAAGAAAGAGAGCGTAAAGAGAAGATATATAAACAAAAAGATATATAAACAAATGAATGACACGGGCACTGGATTGTATATCACACTTGTTTAAAATGTCATGTTAGATTGAACACGCGTTAACAAATGACGAAAGTCAATAGAAGCGATACAAGGAAGACTGCTCACACGAACATACGATATGCAAATGAAACTTACCACAGTTGTACTTGACCGGACAACATACACCCGGTTGGTAGGCAGGTTTGCATCCTGCCACGCGTAGCGTGCACTCCTGTATCACGCAAGTGGTTCTGTTCTTGATGCAGTAGCAAAGCTCGCAAGGATTCTGAGGATCGAGCGGTAATTGGGCGCCGTCAGGGTAAAATCGATCATTTATTTTACATCCATAATTATCATGAAAGCCAATTTCCGTCGAGTCGGATGTGGCTGGAGTATTGGTAGTCGACGTAAGTAATTGGACTGGTACTTCCGGACAAGTGATCACGGGACAACATTGATCGGGTCTTTTTTCGACCGTACAGTCCTGTCCGATAGCCTTCGAGAAAGGACAAACTCTCAAGTAGCACATCAACATTCGATTATGACATGTACAATTCAGACATGGCTCGTTCGTTATGATTCTGTCACCTTCCTGGTAATGTTGAAAGTTGTAGTAGCAGCCTGTTGCACCTGCGAATTTCATTGACTCTTACAGTTATCGTACCTCGACTATGCGCTATCAAGCTTTCTGAGCAAACAATAGGTAAGCGTTGATTAGCATTTGATTCGTTAGGCTCACGAGTCGCATCGAACGTTGTTGTTATTCTTTCGAGCGAGCATCGACCCAAGAACTTACTCGACTCGATCAGAATTATCGAACGAATCAGTGCGTGTGGCCAATACGTTCGCTGCGCTACAATTAATACGCCTGTGTCTACAAGGTGCCTGATCTCAAGGTGCGCGTAGGCTGATTAGAAAGAGTAAAAGTGGAGCGAATGCGTGTATCTACGTACCTCCATCGTATTCTGCGACTTCTGTGGTATCTTGCTCGTATACTGGCGCTGTAACAAAACCAATGCGGATGTTATTGCCACGATCATATACATACATATACCAATTCGATTTTATTAACATTGTTACCTCGGTTTGCATCGATTGATATCTGATTGTGTAAAAAGTATAAAGTAAACGTGAATAGCTTGAAAGATTCGAAGAAACTTTGTGTGTAGATTGTTTTTTATTAAGGCACGAAATGGTTCGTATTATCAACGTAAAAATTAACTTAATCGTTTTCTCGGAACGACGTCATCTAACTCGATAGGAGAAGATTAGAGTGTAAGTCGGGATTTCAACCGCATCCGAGTGGAAAGATTTTCTCTTTGTTATTGTGAAAAATGTGATTAAAATGAGGTATGAATAATTTCAAAAATTCGAGCTTTCGTGTCGTCGTTTCGGTTGTTCTTTCGAATCCTATAGGAGACGAATACAGCTTCGGTGCTCGCAGTTTATCATAATAATTACCAGGCGGCGGGAGGCGCTTGTCTAGAGGGTGAACAAGGCTTTAACAACGGAGTGAGTCAAAGCGTCATATGGCGCGAACGTACGTGGGCGAATTCTCGTTAACACCCTCGCCCTGGTCGTACGAATTGTATGCCGAGTGTACGCGGAATACAAAATTCTCTTTCTTTTCCTTCCTCTTTATCCTTTTATCCTTTTCGTACTCTCTACCTACGTTTTGTACTTTTTTCCCTCGCGCGTCGCTTTTATAATTTTCTTGGTATTAAAGTTCCGCGAGCGGAACTTGTCTTCGATTGTCCCTGGAACACGACAAAGCATCCTCCTTAACGTAAATCGGCGAGTTAGTCTTCTGATTCTTAGGAGAGTAACTACCTATCTATGGACCCACCAACGCATTTCTTTAATTTACGATATTCGCGAAATTTGTTCTCCTATCGGAGCTCCTACCTAAAAAGTCTACCTTCATTTTTAATAAAATTCTACGATCGACGACCTGTGCATGATTTCATTATTTTTTTATGAGGTACATTTATTACATCATTGTCGCGAAATTGAAGGAAAAAGGCCTTTTTACACGATGTCACAGATGTTTTCCATTCTAAAAAAGTAGACGTTACTCTTTTGAAATGCATGAAGCGTTTCTGCGGAGACTACGTGCATCGCGAGTCGAAGGATTAGTATCTCTTGTATCGCTTTTTCATTGAACAATACGTTCCTGGTGGAGGAATAGACAACGGTTTTAAGCTATTTCTGATTGAAACATTTCGACTCTTCTGTAGTTCATTTATCAAGTCTCTGATTTTTAAATGAAAAATATTGTCATAATGTGACATTTTTAACGTATTAGTCAAACAGATTTTCATAGAGAAACATGGAAAAATTTCGCTGAAAATAAATTATAGAAAATATCACAACCTGGGAATATTAAAATTTGTATTTCACTTTGATTGCCGTTTTGCTTGTTGTGGAATCCGAAGCTGGCAGTTTCCAGCGAATTGAATTGTACTGGGAATCATTAGACGGGTCTGTGAATGGGGCCCCTATTACGAGTTTCACGAAGTGCCTCCGCGTGCCTCCACGTATATGCGACAGACGCACGGGACTCAGCACGTATGAGTTTCTCGTATGTTATATGCATGTATCTACTTTTATTCGTACGTTGCTTTACCTAAATTACTATTATATGAATAAGCCGATATAATATTGTGCAGCTTTTAACTTCGATATGATTCAGTATAATATTTCTTAGATTACGTTGTCGCGTAAGAGAAGCATCCAATACTTGTAATTGTAAATTAATGATCTTTTTGCATGAAAAATGATATGTCACAAGTTATCTGATAAATTTAATAAACTCTTATTATTATACATCCTTCGTATATTATGTACGGCAATAAATTTTCATTCTCTCTCTCTCTCACTTTCTCCCTCTCTCTTTTTCTTTCTTTTCTTTTCAACAAATCGTGCATTGTGATGGTTGATAAAAAGTTGAATAATTTGGAACGAGATTTGTCTCCTGAGTGGCGAATGTAGATACAAAAGCGAGGTTGCTTTATCTCAAGAGCATCTCCGTTGTGGAGAACAGGCGAAAAATTGTAGTTTCGTCTTGTCGTTAATGCTATCGATGAATATCAATAAGATATTTAATGAAGTTTTTCATTTGTCGAATTAAGGAGAGGGGATGATTATTTGCTAAAAAATGACTTGAAATGACGGAAAAAAGTGTTCTCGTTTTTTTTCAGAAAATTGCTCGATAAAAAGTCGACCATTATTACCAGGTATTAATATATAAATTATGTATATATAATATAATATTAATATATAATCCAAACGGATTTTGTAACGTTGAAGCTTGATTCTAAGAGATCTGAATAAGATCGACAATTTACGCTTTAATAAAATGAATCGAAAGGACTTACGAGCAACTACTCAAGAGGATAGTAAATTTTCATCTTGAAAAAGAAATTTTATGGATGATTAATGAGCTCTTTACTTACTTCAACGCTAATCGAGCACGGAACATTCTATACATCTTGGTGTATTGCAAGAAGACAATATATAAGCTAATGTACTGCCACGTTCTCTTTCCTTCCCCAATTCTTCAAATTCTTTCCTTCTCTATTTCCATTATTATTTATCCTTCTCGCACATCTTGCGCATCTCTCATTTCTTTTTTCTCTCTCATTTTAACTTTATCTCCCTCCCTTTTATATTGAGAGACACGTACGGGTGCATAATGCTGTTATTATATATTACGAATGTGGATACAAGATACAGATTGAAAGAAAGAGAAAAAGAAAAAGGAAGAGAGACGAAGGAATTCATTGCGCGCATTATGAAATCATTCCCGGCGGCCTTGCTTCGCAAAAGTTCATTACCATCAACGCTTGGATAAACACCTGACTGTAATTCTTGCTGTATCGTATGCACGAAATTCTGCATTTAACATCGCTTTCAAGGTTGCGGCTTCTCTCAATATACCCTGGATCGACGAGAAAAGATACAAGATCGATACCTTATGTTAATGACGAATCGATCGATGTGTGATTAGCCAAATTTAAAAGATTATCTTTGATTATACTCAAAGAAATACTACTTGATATCGAAAATATGCGATCAAGCAAAGTTGTTTAAACGATTCTGAGCATAATACTAAATTGTTTCCGAGTTTTTCGAGAATAATCATAAATTACCTTAGCGAGACTTGTGAATTGAGTTCATTGCTGTTTTTTATTTTGTAAATGAAAATGGAATAATGTTAATCTCGTGTAAATATATTTATATTCTCTTCGATGGGAAGCGCGTAATATATCTATATCGTAAAAATGTGGGTTTATTCAAAATTTTTGATCGAGTTCACACGTTTATGTTTGTAATTGAGTCGATTGAAAGAATAGAGTGCGTTTCAATGAAATCCTGCTCAAATTATTTCTAGATAACACTATACATACGATTAATTAATTGGCGTTATTTTGATGTTGTACCCACGCGTTTCATTTATGTCGTTGGTTGATCACGGCTGATCTCATAATCTTAATATGATAAATGTTAAAGCAAAAGCGGAACTTTTGCAAAAGAGGAAGTTTCCTTTATTTTTATTAAATATTATTCGAAAAATAATGAGACTGATGTAATAATTTTATTCTAATTTTGTATATATTATATTTTATTTTGATGCTTTCACAATTAAAAAACGTATCGAAATGATGATTTGGAATAATGATGATAAAATTACATCATTTTTATATAAGTAATCTATTTTTTCTATAATCTCTTTTTATAATAATTAATTTTAAAGTTCTTATCTATTCTATCCGATATGTGTGTGTGTGTGTGTGTGTGTGTATAATAGATATATACTCTAGAGACAACTACGATGTTGCTACGTTATCTTTTAACAAAACCAATTTTATTATTATTCCTAAACGATTATGTAATATGAGGATCGAAATGACATTGCAGTCGAGCAAAGTCCTCGGATTTTATTGTATGCGCTTTGATAACGATAAACTGTGGTTTCATTGGTATACATAAATATATGGAATGGTTCGAGCATCAGGTGCGTCGGGACATGGACTGTATGTGAGCAACGTGCTGAGGTACGCGCGGTCAGTGACATTTCCACCAGAAGCTTGAAAGGCGGCTCTTCGAAGGCTACAGGTTTAACCAGAATTCTCATTGCATCGCACGGATGCAGACGCGAGTGTAAAAACCGCTACATAGCTGTCTACTGTATATCTTTCTATTTGTCTTCCTTTTTTTTATTGTCTTCAAATACGAAGTCATTATCGGGAGAATATTCCAAATAAATAGATTTTTTTTTTTCTTATTGTGTGGAGTCAGAGATTGTGCGAGAATTTTTCGTTTTGTTTCGCTCGAGAAAATCCAACTTATGCAAACCAACGTAAATCATAGATAGGTAAGTAGGTACATAGGAGAGAAGTATCGGTGTGTATTCGAGCAGGAAGACAAGAAAGACGAACAAGATCACCTAGTAACCTCGGTTTGAAAGATCTCGCTTTCATCAATGAAGAGATCTCTTCCCGCTTCTTTCGTTTACCTGCTCCTTCATCTTTGCACAGCTGATTGACGAAAAGAAGCGAGAAGCAACAACGACGTATTTTCGATCAATAGTCATTGTCGAACGTTTTTGCAAGTCACAATGTTCTCCTTCGTATAAAACTCTGTGTTCTTTCTAGAATGATTGCAAAATAGGATAGTTAACTCTTTTTCTGTTCTTTTTATGATCATGTAGGAAAGTGTTTCTGATTTAAGCTGTAAATGTTTATGAAAAGGCACGAGTTTAGATATTGGATATCTCAAAAGAAAAATGTTATTATTTAGGCATGTTGATAGATCGATAATCGTTCGAGTCGGCAAGACATAAATGAAAGAAGAAATTTATAGAAATTCAATTCTGATAAAAAAAGTAATCGTATCTTGGAGACGAACTGAGAATTATTAGCGTGTTGGGTATATGGGAAAAAATTTTAATTAGCGACTTGGTCAAAGTCAGAGGTGCTATGAGGTAAGCTATCTATGGTCGAAGAGAAGTGAGCGCTGAGAGGTTCGACGGCCTGTTAGCTTCGGATCTTGCCCTTGTTGCACGCGTGTATACATATCTGCACACATATGAATGCGTACATTAACATTGACTAGTGTCAAATGAGTAGAAATTGCTTGTATTAACTGATGCTCATTTAGACATTATTTAGCTTATTTAGACGTTTTCACGTTTCACGAGATGTTTAGATAAATCTAAAATCGTAAAAATTACTCGAATCTCGAAGGGAAGGAGAAAATTTATTGGTTGCTTGTCTCGAACAAGATCGAAATCTTCTTTATAATCGACAAAAACAACTTCGAACACAGTATCGGTCTCAGCAGACTTTATTTCAATAATTTCTACTTTATCGAAAAGAGAGAGAGAGAGAGAGAGAGAGAGAGAGAGAGAGAGAGAGAGAGAGAGAGAACGTAAGAGAGAGTGATTGATAGAAAGAAGTAAAGAATGATTGAAAGAGAAGCTGTTTTAAATTCTCTAAAACGAGATCCATTTTTTTTATGAAATGAAAACTTACCAGAATGCGTGCATTGTGGGACCAGGAAGATCACCAAGCAAAGAATTATTTCAGATCTATAAGAGCTGGTGCTCAACGCCGACATATCGACACTTATCTTCCGTCCTCTGTAACAAACGAGGAAAAACTTTCATTAGATTTTATAAGAACTGTGTGCTATTAAAGTAGAAAAATAAATTTTATTTTGTTGTGTTGTAAATTTGATAAAAAAGTATACGTAGTTTTGTAGAGTTTGGTAGCAGATTGCGATGATTAGAGAAGCAGATAAAATGTAAAACATGTAGAAATTAGAGTGATCATACGAAAGTTGTACGTTTGTTAAAACTATCAAGTTTTAGCCGCCATTCACCGAAGCTTAAATAGTTTTATAAAAATTAAAGACAATCAGTTTCGGACATTTTAAAAGCAATAAAGCAATTTTGCAAATATTCGTTTGGAAGACAGATAAGAGACTCGTTCAGCCACGTTTCGTTCTACTGGAACTGTCAAGCTGATTTTCTTTGACAGCCGAACGTGCAATAGCTGATGCTTGGGAGTGAGCCAATCGCATACTTTCGCACTTTAACTAAGTAATTCTCGTAAGCGAGCTATGAATTGTGTGAGAATGAATCTTGGAAAATGCTTCGAGGTATGTAGTACGCGTGTCGATGAAGGTGTGAAAATCCGTAACGAGTGCTATCGACGTTTAGAGCGTCCATAAATGATGCGATGCAATTAAATGCGTTTGCATTCGTTCGTGTAAATATGCGTGCATGAAACTCGGCAACTGTGACTTCAGGAAGTGTGGGAATAACAGCTTCTCTGTGTGTAGGCTTTTGACTGTTTTAAAATAATTCTTTCGTATTATTGTAGATATCCGTAAAAAATGAACGCGTTTCAATGATGGTATTAGAATTTTTATGCCTTTTCAAATATCTGCTCTAATACGTAGGTACGTATACAAGGACGCTGAATCATTGCAAAATCGTTTGAGTTCACGGAAGGATTAGACGAGGATAATCATGAAGGAAAAGATGGTGAGAAAACTTTGGTAAATTTGATGCATTTCAACCACGACAACGTACTCAATCAAAGTAATACAGAGATAAAAGAGCGTAGGTAGTTACTTTATGCGACAACTTCTTTTCTCAGTTTGTAACTTCTTCCTTCTTCTCAGCCGACATTTTATTGTAACATAAAGAAGCAGCACAAGACGTCTAAATACTCTAAGCGATTTCTATGTCTTGCGCACGATCGTTAACGATGCCATATTGACGCTTTTCTTACACGCGTGTCTCAGTAAAATCACATTCATCTTTTCTTTTTTTCTTTTTCTTTTTCCAAAAACTAATAAATATGCACAAATATATTAACGCAATAGACATTATTCTTTCAAATAATTTTGAATCGTCGCACTTCTTGTAACGTGCGCGCTTTACCTTATTTTTTACACAGCTTGAACAGCTCTATATATAAACTCCGTAGACCGTGCTGAAAGCTAATCATGGCCTTACGTCATTGCGTATTCACTGTAGAGACTATTGAGAAGCGGAATTCGGTGAATGGATACTCCAGTACACATTGAGTATGCGCATTCGCATGATTGCTTCGTATTCGAATAATCCGAGAAAGGATCGCACTTAGTTTCTTTTTTAGTTTTTTAACTAGCATCGACAATGGATTAATTTTTATTAAGATTCTTCTTTAATACGATTTTTAGATGTAATTTTAGTCATTTCAAATTATTTTAACGTATATCGTACATATATGGCCTTATCGAAAAATTAAGAATAAGAATCTCAAGAATTTCAATCTACGATGAATAAGTTTCTAATTTGATTATTTCAATATTTAGGATGTTTAAAATTTATGATAATTGCATTATCAATACAATGATTAACCAAAATATTGAAAAGAATATTTCTCGTTTTCCTTAATCAATCTATTAACTCTTAAAATTTCTCGTATCTGAATAACAAGCGTTTGATATTGTTTGGCGGAAGGAAGAAGGAGAAAAGAAATGAGAGAGATACAGAAATTATACGAGAAGTCAAACACGATTCGTCGTTTCTCAAATCTGTATAACGGGGCCGATCACTCTCGTAGCATTCCACACGTATTGTCATATCAACGGCAGTAAAAAAAGGCACGGAAGAGTCGTATGAATGGAATAGATGAAAACACATGTCGCGCCCACCTTCTGTTTTTTCCTTTTTTTTTCCTTTCCTATTTCTTTCTCTTTCTCTTCTTTTTTTTTGTTCTTTTTCGATCTATTCTGATTCGTTGCATTACTTTCAATCTTGCTCGCCAGAACCAAATCGCAGTCTGTAATCATTGAACCAAGACTAATTTCACTCGCGCTCTCGATACGCAGGGCACCGTGTCCGTATAAAAGCTGAGACCACGGAATTGCTTTACAAGGAAGAAAAGCAATTTTTTTTCTCTTTGCTATCTAGCGAATAATAGACTATCTTTCTATGCGTTGTAGCTTTTACTAGATTCATTCAATGAATACCTATCTGTTTCTGTCGAACGAGCTATGTTCACCATAATCATCGAAACCGTTAAATGTCTACTTTCTTTCCTTTTTCTCTCTCTTTTCACTATCACCGTACCAATAATTTGTCAATCGATAACAGCTGGTACGTGTCTGGTTCATAGGTTAAACACAATAATTTCGTTTTTCCCCTTCTTCCTCCTTGACAGCTGGCATAGTGATAATTACAGTGACATAAAAATTTCTTTCTTAAAGGCCGATGCTAAAAGACGAGTTGTCTATAGATGCACCCACTGCTTCGACAGAACCAGGCTGCTGCCTGCTCTCAAGTATATTCCGTTAGAGCCCGGAGGCTGCATTCGCTCGCCATTATTGTGGAATGCGGAATATGATTACCCTTCACCTGGGAACTTAAGAGACTTGACGTCGCATTCGTGAGGGCAGTTTTGTCACGACATTGCGGATTAAACACGAAATTCAAAATATGTACTTAGAAATCTTGAAATAGCGAAAATTAATCGAGATTGATTCTAATAATAAGATATGAAATGTATTTTTATCGATTGTACGTAATTATAACATATCTCGTATAAATATCTCAGAGTAATCAGGGTAATCAAATTCAATACATATATAAAAAGACGGAATAAATTATGGACAGTAAATTATTTTATGCATGCACGTTGAAGAGACGCGTTTGAGAGTAATTAACGTCCGTTGTATCGTATATATGCGGATCATATGCAATACTTTGTGCATTCCCGTTTTATTGGTAAGATGTGCTATTATTAAGAGATATATTATAATCAGAAAGTTTCCGATCATTTATAGCAATCATGAGGAACTCTTTGTTTTTCTCCCTTTCTTTCTCTGTCTCTTTTTTTGTATCGTATAAGAATCGTCGAAAAGAGTATCCTAAACGTTGGAGAAACGATTGATGGTCATTGAAGAGTGTCCGTATGTCAGAGCTCGAGTTGGGATCCCGAAAGGGATCTCTAGTGGCATCGTGACGCAATAGAAAACGGTTATTTCCGACAAGATGCGACTCCGAAGAGTTGTCTCCGAGATGCTTTCCGAGCGTTGTCGAGAATGAATAACGGGCCTGTTCGTCTTTCGTAACAGGTGAATCGCAATAGCCATGCTCTGGTACTCACCGCTTCATCTCCTCCTTTTGCGCGGGCTATGTATGTTTCGACGACTAAAACTCGATAATTGACAGCACTTCGTGCGAGGAGATCTCGAGTGCTTCATCTTTCCAGGGATAACAAAGGATACTTCTTTCAAGTGTGTCGCTGACACTTTCGATACGACCCTTGAAACATGCTTTGTTTTTTCTCTCTTTCACTCTTTCTTTCTTTCTCTTTTTCTCTTTCTCTTTCTCTCTCCCTCTCTCTTTCTCTTTCTCTTTTTTTCTCTTTTTTCTTTTAATTATATCTCAGGCTGCATTTGTAGATTCGTACTCTAGGTATTACGTAACTTTTATTTAATCCTACTTGATATTTAATATTAATCCTGATTAATATTTTCTCTTTTAATTATGATTTAGATAGTGATTTGAATTGTATTACAATAATTTCTTTCTATTTCCCTTTTATAATTAATTTTATAATTTTTGTTTTATTTTCTATTCTGTTGTTTCAAATGCCAACCTAGTGAAAAATATTGAAAAATGAAATATGAGACTTTCTACGAGATCGTTATCATAAAATCAAGAAGCGTCTATACGGTAGAGAAATTGTAGGAATATTGCGATCTCGTTATTGTCGAGAGAAGACACTTTGAGTATTGTAAAATGGGCTACTACTTGTATCTGATCGTCCGATGATTCTGAACAAGACGAAGTGAATCGAGTTGAAATGCAAGCTGAGAAAGGTCGAGCCGAAGTTAGCGCGAGTTTCAGATTATGCCAGGATGTAACAGGGTTAAAGATCACGAGATCAATGCGGAGGCGGAGTTGTGGAGGCGGTTAAATGAAGTTATGCAAATTACGAAGAGTAAATGGATAAAGTTCCGTGAGTCTGTTATGACTAACCGAAGAGATCAACCACCGATATTTCTTCCAAGCGTCTGAACCTGGGAACTCTTCCACGGTTAATTATGACAATTAGTGGGTGCTGCTGTTTCTATCTCTGCTTCCTTACTCTCTCTCTCTCTCTC
Source organism: Vespula pensylvanica (assembly GCF_014466175.1). Taxonomy (NCBI): domain Eukaryota; kingdom Metazoa; phylum Arthropoda; class Insecta; order Hymenoptera; family Vespidae; genus Vespula; species Vespula pensylvanica. The sequence goes on along the minus strand of NC_057685.1, from coordinate 10,455,112 downwards.
TCTCTCTCTCTCTCTCTCTCTCTCTCTCTCTCTCTCTCTCTCTCTCTCTCTCTCTCTCCCTTTCTCTTTCTCTTTCACACGCGTGCGCGCACACGCACACACGCACTTAGCATACGTAAAGATACGTATATATTTTTCTCTTTCCAAATGCATGAAGTATTTGGCCCTCGGTAAAGGGAAATTCTTGCTCTGTCAGTTTTAAAGACTCTGACTTCCGTGTGACAGAATGCGAACACATTTCTAGACTGGTCCCATTGCTAACTGCGGGATTTGTTAACCGAAAAGCTCGTTACGCGATTGTCAAATAGTGATCGCAATGCGAAAAAAATCTTTTCTTTCTTTTGATTATATCTGTGGAACATTTACTTTTATCAGTGCATATTTTTTATGGCATTGCTTTCAAAGTATATCCGATCAACATTCCCATAAGTAATCAATTCGTTGCTATCGAGTTACACAGCTAAAAATTTAGCATTGCTTGAGCAGATTTTATAAATTTACGAGAAATTCTCAATGAATCTGAAGAACATAGAATACAAGGAGGAAGTAATAAACATCTCTCTCTCTCTCTCTCTCTCTCTCGATAAAGTAGAAATTATTGAAATAAAGTCTGCTGAGACCGATACTATGTTCGAAGTTGTTTTTGTCGATTATAAAGAAGATTAAGAAAGTATCGAATGTTTATTACATTTAATGACCTCTCGGAGCGGCGAGTGCTTTTGGGCATGAACGATAGAACGTGAGGTGGCATCGGAGGCAGTGCCAACGGTGCGCAAGAGGTACTCGGAACAATGGGCTTCGATTACTCAGGGTCCGACGTTCACACGAGAGTTCTCGAGCAACAGGTCGGCAACACGTACATGCTCTCTATTTATAGACCTACCTGAGCTAGAATTACGTGGGTTCCAGGATAAACCGACCGACTCCTCGTATTCCCCTAGATTCGCTTTTTCCTATTTCTTTTTTAGCAAAAAAAAGAAAGAAAGAAAGAAAAAAGAAAATAGAAATACTTTCGAGATTTACCAAGACGAAGAGTCTCGATGTCGTCAATTCGATGGCATCAATGTTCGTTCTCATTTGAAATTAATCTTCGGAACGCGATTCGAGCAGCTACACGATAGTTATCGATTTCTGTGATAAGGCATCGGAATTCATCTTTTACTTCATTATTCTCCCATCGATCTCATTAATCACCGTTTCTTCCTTTGTTCCGGGTTGGCGTTTGAGGAAGCACTTGATCATTTCATATTGGAGTGAGAAAGAAAAGAATTTCCGCGCCAGCTGAATTGTGTAGTAACACTTGCCTCTTGTTGTTCTCTTCCCTTACGATTGAAACGTCCACTCGCTCCGCTGTCGATCGATCCTTCGATCGGATAGCTCGATCGTTCGGTAACATGTAATAACGTGTATTACCGCGACGTGCGGCGATTCTCCTGATATATCGTAATATCTTGTCGAAAGATCTCATCGTATCTTTTCTGTGCGTAGCTTCGTGAGATACACATTTTCTTTTCTCTTTTTTCCTCTTCTGCTTCTCATCTTATCTCATCTCTGTTTTTTTCGTGCGTTTTTAGCGATCTATTTATGTATCTAATTATCTTCACCACTTTCTCAATTTATCTATTCATTTCTTTCTCTTTCTTTCTCAACAGCTTTACATCCGCTTTTATAGATAAGTGTGTATTGGAAATTTTGACCACACGATCACGATAGGGTGTAAGGATCATCATCATTTTATCCTTAATTATAAGCTCACAGTGAACGTTTGCCTTATGGAGTATGCTTTTCTCCATCATACAATTAACCCAATATTATTATCTAGAATATAACCCGACCCTAAGTCGCTTGCATTCTTCGTACTCACCCTACCCGACTGCATATATCTTCCTGTATGTATTAGGAAGAGGGTAATAAATGTGTAATCTTGCCTTCCGTTTTTTGCTTCTCTCTCTTTCTTTCTTTTTTAAATTCATTCGTGTATTCTTTTCAAGTATAAAGAATGCACTAGAATTCTTAACAATTTTGTTCTTTCATAATCCTTTTCGGTCCATTCTATCTTTTACGAAAAAAAAGATATCTTGTTTGATTTTTTATATTCTCTCTCTCTCTCTTTTTCTCCTTTCTTTTTTATATCTTTTGTCATCAGAATATTGTTTTATCCGGGTAGATCCAACAAAGTTCGGAATCGGATAATAAAAAAGGAATTCTTTTTCGTTTGTGCTGCTTTTTTCCACGGTGGCTTTATCCTTGCTCGCCTGCGTTCTTCTCTTCATCTTTCAACTCTTCTTTCTTCTTTCTATCCTCTTTACGTAAGGCGTCCTAAAGGGAGGGTAAACTTTCTGGTTTAAAGTTTCCGTCGAGAGAACTACCAGGCTCGTGTAAACACTTCAGGCTTGGTGTGTTCGCCTTAAGGAATGTACGGACTACTTCACCGGAGCTCGCTGTTTCGATTTTCTTTCTTTGCAATGAAATATTCGAGTTCTCTGAGGGGAAACATGAGATCGTTCGTTTCGATTTTCGTTTAGAAAGAAGGGAAATATAATATTTTGCATGGCAGAAATGCTTGGAATAATAATTATCGAAACAAGAAGATTTCCTCAATGAAAGATCGACTGTTAAGCTACAGGGAAACGAGTTACTATCGCGATCGTTTTGTTTCTTTTTGAAAGCGTTTCTTTTTTTATTGTACCGGTAGATGATAGCAGGGCGTTGTCGATATGTTAAAGCACTCTCACCTATAATCGGAAACTTCGGGCGCGTTCCAGAATCGATCGCTGCCATTCGCAGCGTATATCGCGCATAATAACAGGAAGAGCCGTCGTTCGATCATGATTATTAAAATACGGTACGCTGTAATCTTCAGCCTATTAAAGGCCATCAATTATACGTGGCCCGTCTCACAGTGGGCAGCATCTTCGAACTGAATCTCGTCTGCGAAGTGCATAATTTAGGATGCGGCCACTGCCATCACGCTCGATAATGGTCGACGGGATGTTCGAACGAATCGATACGCTTCTCGGAAGGGTCGACGGTTTAAGGAGAGTGGAGTCGCTCTCGAAGAATTTCGATGAAGTTCGAGATCCTTGATTAGAATTTCTTTGTTTTTTTCTTTTGCATAGCTTGTATTCGCGTTTTCTCTTTAGGAGATGACCCTCTTCTCGTTTTCCTTTTTTTTTCTTTTGCGGACATGCGTTTGATCAAGGGCCACAAAAGATTAGAGGGTCGATCTTTCTTTCTCGAGAAGCTAGATCTTCGTTTTATGTTAATGTCTGTACTTTCTGTTTTCTTTCTATATATAACGCCAGAATTCGAAATGTTAATAAAATCATTTGAACACGTCATCCGTCGATCGTTGCATTTCGAACGAAAAGTAATTCGTCCTGGCAATGGACGTGTGCAAGTATCCGGACATTAGGAGTTGGATCGGGTCAAGATTTTTTTTTGTAATCCGATCGGGTTCCTGAAAGTATTATATTTCGACTCTGAGGAATCCGAATTACATTGTGGGATTACCTTAAAATGCGTAGTTAACAACATTCTTTTTATCAATATATCACTATTGATAGTAATATCAAACTTTTTTCGTAAAATAACGTACCTCGATATAAAATAATGCATAAACATTACTTTTAATTTAATGAAATTAGTTTCGAAACGCCATTCGGATTCTCGAAATTTTTGGGAATTCTGACATCCTCGAATTTCGAGATACTTTAGAGCCCAATTTTACCCGATCCGATCTCTTTCCGATTCGTTTGGAGCATTGGGTTCTCGACATTTTCGGATTCTCTCATATCTCTCCCTAGTGATCGTTTTTATTGCTTTGCTCGATTAATCGTCGAGAAATTGCGAAAACGCATGTCGTTTTCGGAGGAGTGCATATAGAAACAATAGATGATATTACCAGCAACAATGAAAATCAATCTGTTTCCTATAATAGGTACCTACGTTGGCATAAGAACTCGATGTATCGGATATACGGTACTTTGTGGCTCGAACTTGTTCGTTTTTTTTTCTATTTTACGAGTATGACCTTGCTAAGGGAAGTTGTGCGAAGCGAGTGCTCTCTTGACGCGATAACCTTATTGTACCTTGTTTCAGCCACTTGTCTGTTTCACCACCTTGTCTCACCCACTTTTACTACAGCATTTGTCATTTTTATTACATCTTCTATTGTTAATTCTAAATTAGCTCATGATGACATTTGATTGTAACAATTAGAAAAAATCTTAAATCTTTTATATGTTTTTCTGTATATATGACTTTTTAATTACATTTGTTCCAATTGGGCTCACTTAGCATCGTTATAAAGGTTAAAATAAACGATCTCTCTATCTTATTCTTTCAAATAATCAAAGGTAAAATTTTTCGATTATACTCGTGCGAAAAGGCATCGTTTTTCCATGGAGTTTTATCGATCTCTTGTGTGCACCACGAGTTGAATGAACGCCAAGCAGAAACAGAAAGAGAAAGCAGGAGCGAAGAAAATTATCCGTTACGAAGGGAGTAGCAATCAGCAGCATCAACACCAACACCGAGACCAGTAATTAATTATCATGCAAAGTAGTGGTATCAGCATTTTTCGTCCTTTAAAAGTGCTCGTAAGCGAGCATCGATTCGTGTAGTGACGGCAGCATATTAGCGGTGTATTGCCGACATGTTTCTACTATCCTTTTGCTCACATTCTTTTACATTGAATGTTCGTTAGCTTAACGTGCTTGTATCACTAGATTACTTGTCGATTCATAGTGTAACGCGACTGTATTTCTTCTAACGAGTTTTTTTGCAGCGATGTCTCCAACTCACCTTGTGACTGGTGGCTTTTCCATCAGACAAATTCGTTAGATTCTTCGTTAGATTCTTCGTTAAGATTCTTGATTTAAAGCGGGATGGATTAGAAGGATTATCCGACAGAAAAATTCTATAATCTTTTGTTCATGACGTGCTATTGTATTAGGTCCTATTTACGTTCTAGGTTTTCATTATTCTCCATATTATTAATTGATTTTATGATAATGGTAAATCGTTTTGTTTTCATATATGTATTATTATATCATATTAATCATATATCTTATTTTTTTCTATTCGAGTTATTTAAACAGTCAAAATATTATGTAATACTGTAAAGAAATGAAATTCAAAATTTAAACGATTAATTTTCTGAATGTAGGAATAAGAAAAATCATAGAGTCTATGAGTCGACAAAATATTTTCAGAAAAGATCTTCCTAAGAAGCAGCAAATTTTTCGAAGAACAAATGCAGAACACATAAGCTAGGAATACATAAATATTCAGCAAAAGCGGAATGTCGATTGTTCGTACGGTGTGTAAGTACGAAAGATTACAGAGCGTGTATAAGAATCTCTTAACGCCCCGAGTGGAGCTAGTAAGAAGGTGATAAAGATCTGTCGAAGAAGAAGAAGAAGAAGAAGAAGAAGAGAAAACTGATAAACACGTGCAAAATAGCAATAGGAGGATTATATTGGCAGCAACTTTGTAGTAATGGCTACGATCGAACACAGGAAACGTCGGTTACATATTTTTTCGATTTTTGTTGCTTTTTCGTTCATAAGCGTAATAGTAAATGATAAGTCAACAGAGGAAGATCAACGAATTTCTATTTCAAAGCGTATAACGACAAAGATGGTGATTGCAAAAATAACGAAAAAAAATCGGAGAAATTAGTAATTCACCATTTTTTTTTTTATATCTCTTCTCTTCTCCTGCTAGAAAACGTTTTCTTTTCTTTCGAGATTCTAAGATATATTCGTAGCAAATAAGAGTCTATAATGCCATGTTAATAACATTTCGTCCTAATCTCTTTCGAGAACTCTGTTAGTAAGGTTAACGAGCCGAATTTGTTCTAAATGTCATAAGTCAGATTTTAGAACTTATATGGGTATATTTTCATTATATAGGTATATTTCATGTCTGGGTATCGTGTAATATCAGGCGATAGCGTGAAAATAGAGATCGCCACATATTTATCGTCTTTATTTTTTTCTCTTACTCCTTTAGTATTCGATTGTACAGCTGAGTACAGTTAATTGTTTCCTTTAGCAGGGAAAGAATCGGTAGTATCTTTGCGTGGCTTGGACAATCTGGTTGGAAATATATTGAAATGTTCGGAGTAAGTATGATGTGGTTTATTCTATAAAGATTTCGAAGAATATTCTGCAAATATGACGGAAGACGAAATATTGTGTAGAAAGAGAATGTAGGAGAAGAATATTTAAGAATATTTAAGATCTAATACATTAATAAAATAATTGTCTGCGACTAGGTATGTACTTACATATATGTGAGAGTTCGATTGATTAGAAAATGTTAATGATAGAAGGATCGCAATCATCTTTTAATAGGAAAGTTGTCGAAAAGATACATGCGCCGAAAGGGAAGTTTTCTTTCGTTCCCCTTCAAGGTTGTGTATTTACACATCTCGGAGAAAGTCTCAAAGTTGGTGGTGTGTCATGAACGCGCATGCATGCAGTAATGTTATTTACCCTACGTTTACACGGAAAACCTGAAATAGTAAGTTTGCTTTGGGCGCGGTATCCCTTGGCGGCTCGCTACTCTCTTCTCCTTTCTCATTTTATTCTTCGACTCACATTCTCCTCGACATATACGTATCCTTACGACGGATCCTCTTTCTTCAACTCATCTTTGTGAGCCACTTAGCGAGGAATCGTGTAGTGCAAACATGGGCTTCTTGGACTCGTAAGAAAGGTTTTCTCGATTTTACGTGGGAAAAGGCTACATCCAAGCGTTTAGTAAGATTCTTTTATTTTCTTCGAGTACACATTGGCTTCTCGGAAAATGACTACCTTGGCAAAGAATTATTTAAAAATCCGTCTGATATATGAGACTAGAAGCAATAGACAAAGTAGAATATAATAGAATAGAATAGAGAGAGACAGAGAGAGAGAGAGAGAGAGAGAGAGAGAGAGAGAGAGAGAGAGAGAGAGAGAGAGAGAGAGAGAGACACGACGTCGTTTTCCACGCACGATTCTTCGTAAGGTCGAGGTGAAGGGACCTTAATGATTGTATATCAAGAGACGAATACGGAGTTTAAAGGAACGGCGGATCTTGTTCTCTCCCTAGAAGAAAGCATGCGCACCTGTATCGACCTTTACCGAAGTAACGCGGCTCGATTCCTTACAGAGACATGATGCTCTTTTTACTCAAGGTTTTCAGATCAACGCGACATCTTGACTAGGAAACCAGTATAAGGAAGGATAAGGCTGATAGTTGGAAGAGCTCCTGAGAAGCAGCTATGATGAACGTAAACGTGATTCCATGGAATTAAATACGAGATTCGAATTCAGTACTTCTCTACGAGCGTTACGGTATCTTGCTTAGTCGAGAAGGGTATTCACTAATTTTTCCAGTTTCACTTGAAAAATAATAATTCATTTGACGACACAAAGTGAATGATGCCATATCGCAAAAGGATTATAGATATATGATCATGTTTAGTAGGTTGGCATATTTAGGATGATTCTCGTTTAGTTGTTTTAAACATCAATCTATGATGATGACTATGTTACTTTAAAGAATATAATATATGTAGGGACAAGATAATTGAATTCCTGGTATTACAAGGAACGAGCGATTAAAATTGAAACGAACGAGCCGATCATAAGAATAGGCATCCACTGAAATCGGTCATCCGGGAGAGGGAGAGAGAGAGAGAGAGAGAAATTCAGTGGTAGCATCCGCATCGCATAATAAAATGCTCGAACGACGGAGTCTGCCTCGGTCCCCTTCGTTCCGTCATACATCCGGCTCTGGATTGGTAGAGCCGAATAATAATTCTGCAATGTTTCGATCTGCCTGGCAACGAAGCAGGAGATAAAGAGAGAGAGAGAGAGAGAGAGAGAGAGAGAAAGAGAGAGAGAGAGATGGTGAGGACGTTGCTAACATGTCGGCGAGAAATAATAAAGAGTAAATAGAGTAGAACGGGTTCGATCGTGCCGTAGCCACACAACGACATCTAGAGATTGTTCTGGTGGTGAGCCAGGTGCTAGGCCACCCTCGCATATCCCTATAAATAGCACATCGAGAAAAGAGGTGTCTCGTTCTCGTCGTCTATCTTTTACTACGACGACGAAGAAAGAAGAACAGTATCGAATACGATCGAGTTGCTTCTGGTCGCGAAGAGATACAAGCTATCGGCTTCGGGATGGCGAACCGGATGCGAGAGAGTTTGCAACTTCGAAGAGCACTTCTACCACCCAGAGTAAAATGAGAGAGGGAGACACACAGAGAGAGAGAGAGAGAGAGAGAGAGAGAGAGAGAGAGAGAGAGAGAGAGAGAGAGAGAGAGCTAGTCCTACTACCCTCTTCGTGTAAGACGAGAGATACAATCTCTCGACCGACTTCTGACTCGAAGGCGCAGGTTTGTTCTATTCTCCACGACAAGACCTGCCGACGACGTTTAAGCGCTGTCAGCCTTGAAACGATGTTAATCGCTCGCGCGAACACCCACGTTACGAGACGTCGTTAACCCTCCGACGAAGCGCTGTCCGTGCGACGATGTCTCTTTTTGCTCGAGAACTCCATGAACGATTCTCTTTTCTTTTTTTTTTCTTTTATCTCCTTTTTCTCTATCTTCTCTTGATCGAGGTCATTGCATGATCGAAAAGAACAAGAAAAGAACGAGCAATCTCAATCAAAGTATCTCTTTGCTTAGCTTTGCTAAACTTTAGCATTTCTTTCTTTAGATTCTGTTCTCGTTATCGGGGGGAAGGTTTTGATAATAAAAATTTTAGAGAGAAAGAAAAAGAGAAGAAGAGAGAAGGGGAATGCTTCTCGATGAAAACTTTCGATAACACTTGCTGCTATTGTAATTCTAAAGGTATTTGTCGAAAGTTCACAGCAGCGTTAATAAGAAAAGAGGAAATAGCAGAATAAAGGAGATAAAGGAAAATGCTGAAATAAAAAAGGAAAAAAGGAGACAGTTTGTAACTACTCGAGATGGAGCAGTCATGAAAAGGATCCATACTCTGTTACTATCTTATTACGAGCATCCGCAAATGGTCTTCATCGAGGTAAGAGAGCGTATTCTAGCAGGGCTGATATTTCCTCTTCCATACTTTCTGTTTTCTTGTATTTTTTTTATTTTTCTTTTTTTGTTTTTGCAGTTATGTCCTCGAAGTTGATGGCTGTGAAGAGTGCGAAGCAACGGTATTTGGCGTGGAGGTGGCGGTGGAGGATGTTATTAATCTCGGAATAGACGTCATGCGCGATCGAGGACGATCATGGCTCTCGGCGTAGCTCATGAGGATAAATGGATAGTAGAGGAAGACAGAGAGGGAGAGAAAGGAAGAGGAAGAGGAAGAGGAAGGCTCGAGAATATGAGGCTCGAGAAAGTGAGGGTGGAGGGAGAAGAACATCGATGTTTTCGAGAGTTCATTCTTCATGGTCGAGCGACTTTTTCGTATATACCCAATGCCGGACGATTAACGATCACGCTCGGCGTCGCGCTCGTTAAGCGACAGTTTCTTTTACTTTTGTGCTCGATACGCAGAAGGCGAGAGAGATCATCCCTCCTCATGTCGAAGACGAATGGTCGTATCCACTACCTCTGCCTGCTCCATTATCACAGCATACGATGACAACGACGACGACTAGTTTGACCTTTCGGATGTACTAATGCGTTCATGGATCGAATTTATATGCTTTTTCGACTCATTAAGTTATCTAATCATGATTCCTTAGCGCGAATCCCTTAATGAGAACAAATTATTTTCTTTTGGAAAGTTTCATGACTTTGTGAGACCGTGAACAAAAATATAGGTATGTACGTAGTTAGGGATGTACCTTCTTGAGGATAGCAAAGGAAATAAGATAATATCCCATCTGAGTATGGAAGGTAGTGAATGCCGAGGTCTACTATTCTTTTACATAATTCCTGATTATCTTGCATTGCCACGATATTTTTTATTTCTCCTTTTCAGTTCCCTTTGTGTTCGCATAATTGTGTGAAAATCATACGGAAAGAACAATTGTAGGAAGTCGCGATGGTAGAAGGGTATATCGGTAAACTTTGAATCCTTCAGAGAGTTTTCTTTGGTCATTCTCGTTAGTTTCATCTATCGTTGTTCTGCTCCACTTTCCTCTATCATTCTCTTTTTAAAACCGATGATAATAATGAGACGGATGGATGCATAGAATTTCATTTTAAGACTTGTTTTATCCTTGCTTTTTGTTCATATTTTTTGCATAAAATGTTACTTTATCAAGTATGCTTATGTTTTGTTAACTTTAAATTTACTACATTTAACACATTTAGAATTCGACTCTGATGTAATAAACATTCATGTTCTTTTTTTTCTCGAATAGAAATCAAGAGGTTTAAAAGAAGAAAAGTAATGCTAAAAATATGAGGTCGACCTGTCGTGATAATTATCGTTCGTATAATCTAACGAAGAAATAATCTAAAGAATAACCTAATGAAAAATGTTGTATGCGAAAAATGAAAATGTTGTAAAATGTGGCTAGAAAATTTATCGTTATGACAACACAATTATCGATGGAAATTAATTCGCGATCAGAACAATGTTTCTCTCTCTCTCTCTATTTATCTATCTATCTATCTATCTATCCATCTATCTCTTGAAGATTCTTGGTCATCTGTTTGATCGATTTTCTAAAAAGATTGCATAATCTATGATTTCATCGTTAACACTTCTTCGCGATATGCTATATCGTGAAAGGAATGTGTTTGAACAAGAGGATTGCTCTGGAAAACGTATTTTGATCTCATGATAATGATTTTGTTAAATAAAAAGTAGAAGATTATATCGTATGATTTCGAGATCGAGAGAGAGAGAGAGAGAGAGAGAATGCTTGTGTCGGATAGTAATGCCATGTGAATTTTACTCGATACAATACAATCGCTTCTATGTCGTGAATTTAGTTTACTATTGTCGTTTTTTAACACTCCAAGCACAAAATGGAAAGTTTATAATTGAAATGAAAATAAAAGAAAATTTATTAACTAATCTTTTTCTTTATAATTTTTATCTCATATTCATAAAAAATATTTTAAGGTTGTTATTCTATACAGTGTCGACCCTTTGACGAGAACTGATCGTTGATAGTATTCGGTAGTTTGGAACCTCGAATTCATGGACGCGTAGTGAGATTTTCTGTAGCGAGATTTCGTCGAAAGGTTCGATCGAAGGATATTCTTATTACATACACCGGATGCTATTTTTTAAAAACCGATAGGAGAAGCGGTCAGGATCGATCGATTTGATATATTTATGGTACGACATATTAAATCATCTCTCATTCAAAGATATTTCTATTCGGCGATAGGACGTCATAAAAAAAGTTCGTGAATAAATGTTATGACGTCAGTTTATTGCACGATAGTCTGAAATCAAAATAACAAAAAACAAAAAAAGAAATGTCGAAGGAAGAAAAAAGTAACATCGACCACTGCCAGTGTCTAGATCACGAACTCGAATACCGTACAAAAGCGTTTTCGCATCAACTCCGAGCGCTCTTTATTGCCCTTCTCCACTTCTTCGTAATGTGTACGCGCGATCGTACTCAATTCCACCTTCCTTCGTGACTTCGACTTACGGTACTTGCTTTCCCAGAAGTTTGCTACGCATACCATACAAAATCCCCTACCAACTCGTTCCCTTTCATTAACAACTATAACAGGATGCCTTTCTTCGTGAATCTACTAAATATGGTATATCTAGAACTTCTTGGCTAGCTAAAGCTAGAATAGTAAAAAAAAAAAAAATAAGAAAAAGAAAAACAAAGCCTTCGCTCGGTTCAAGAAAAATAGAAATTTTGCGGCTGCGTGTACCGAAGGTGATTCGACTTTGTGTTATGCTCGGCTACTCTACACTCGCGATTTTATCGACTATATCCGTGTCTTCCCGTACCGTGGAACGACCATGCAGTAATTAAGCGCGATTCTTCGCTTGATTACGCGGAATCCGTTCAAACGATATGTATGTATGTATTATACATTATACATTTCTTTGTACCTCATGGGAAGCTCAGAGGAACAAGAAGCTGAGAAAAATGTGTACGAGAGAAGAGAAACGGTGTAGGATAACCTGTGTCACCAATTGGTCGTAAATAACGATTCTCTCTCTCTCTCTCTCTCCCTCTCTCTCTCTCTTTGATTTCTGGTAAAACCATTTGAAATATGTATTTCGTTATTACGAAAGTAGGCTAATAGAGCAAGTTCGCTAGACTCACTGGACTACATTTTTTTATGTTTAGACAAGAACAAAATTGTCCCTAAAATGTTTTAGTCCATTAGTTGACCGGCTAACCGAATTCGGTGAGTACGGTAAGCAAGGTCAGGGTTATGATCCATTTATAGAGTCTCATGTACATACGTGGAAGAACGTGAAAAAGATACATCTTCGGATCAGCTTCGGATCACCGAAATCGATAACCTTGTACACGTGAAACGGATCGCCGTGAGAGATCAAAGAGATGGACCGACTATAGGAGTTTATTAATGTTCTTAAAAGCATTCGGCGTGAGTTCGTGCAGTTACGTGCAAGGGATCTCAAGCCGGCCGCGTGGCAAACAAACGTACGGAATCATACGACATTGAAATTCCCTCCAATCCCTTCAAAGCGAGTAGCCGATTTTTATCGAATACATGACCGGTTACCGGGCGAAGAGCTCATAAACCTCATTCGACATCGATGCATGGGCAGGCATGCGAGGAATACGAATGGTATCGCACTTTCCAGAAGAAAAGAGTGAGCGAGTAAATTCTTTTCATATGGGTTTGTCTTTCGTCGGTAATGTCATTTGATATAATGCGAATAACGAGTAATTAGCATGAACGAAAGAATTACTTTTCGATTTACTTACGATACATTTGTATCTAACTCCTTGTATTTCTTCTCGAAATATATCGATAAAATACCATCTAACGGACCGAATTATGTTATTGAAAGAAATGTCAAGGCAGTTATCGATGTGATATCATTAGCGAGTAGGAAAAAATATAATTGACGTCATATTTTTGGTGACAATTATGTTGAATCACCGTGTGGAATAAGTTAATAAATTATCTTCGATTTATCATCGGTAATGCATTTTAGAGGAGGAACATGTCTCTAAGAAATGTCTGTACGAAAAAAATATATTCTTTTAATCTTAGGGAACCCCGAGAAAAATAATCTTATTTTAAATCCAACTTAATTGCACGTTTAATTACAAAATAAATGATAAAAATTATTCAATTGCCTCAAATGAGCATATTTTACTATAACGGCAAAATTTGATAATCATACCAGAAACGTCAAAAATTTCAGTCATCATCTATGATCTGTTAAAAAAGATTCACGAGCGAAGAGCTAAATAAACGTCATTGAAGCGGATTATATTTGTCGTGCAAATTGTGTGTCCGTTAATCATGATTCACTGTAATTTTTACATGAGAAAGGGTTCAGTTATAATGTCAAAAATAGAAAAATATCGCGACTAGAAAATTCTTGAATTTGTAGTAGGAATTTTGAACATCTTTTTACCTTCCTATTTCCAACTTGCTTGAAATAAAAATTCAACTATTAGCCACGTTTTAAGTTTTACACTATCTAACGGTATTTCGCTAATTTCTTATTAATAAATTCACGCGAACCTTTGCTTTACGCGGAACTATTTTTCCCCTGTTGAAAAAAAAAACGTTTTTACCAGTCGCTATGCCACTCTCTCCATCTCTTTTACTCGTATATCTCGTCTCGGGTCAACGTCCGTTTCGTCAAAGAAATTTCGTCGTGGGGACGCGACCGGTTCATTAGTATTCACGCTTCGTAATTCCGGAGCGTATCCAAATTTTGCAATGATCGCCACGAAGCATGTCCGTGATTTCGTGAGAGCGCTGTACCAATTTTTGTAAATGAAGATATTTTGAGAGAAAACATAGAAAACGAAGGAAAAGCATAGTATATCTTGACGAATACAATTTTAATATTTTAGAATGATAGAGATAAAACAAAAAGGGGATATCTATACTTAGAAAAATGTAGGTTTCACGGATCGTTGAATGAGGACAATGAATTCGATGTTTTCCGATGAACGACATTGAATTCTCGGTTCTTTTAAAAAGAACATCCGATATTTTACGATGGGCAATGACGACGATCGATAGATCGAACGCCTCGATAGACATAGAACAGTTTGATTGCTTTGAGAATTATGTGATCAGGCGACCATCCGTCAGCCTCAAACGATCACAGTATCGTCCTTTCTTCCTGTGCATAACGTCTTTTTTGAAGACGACGAACGGACAAGTGTCAGCATCATCTCATTCTGCCTGTCTCTCTTCCGCCCTTTATGGTTTTTAGCATTCGGTACGGTTGTAAGAGCACACTTACTATGTTTCACTTACTCTTATCTATATGTACATTCTACACGATCGAAACGTTCACCCGAGCGAAGATCGACCTGTTCATAATTTCATAAAATATCTATGTTTTCTTTATGCAAGGTATTATAGTTTAACGGTGTTTTCACTTCGTTAATTTGCTTGTCGATAAATATTGTAAAAATTTATGACTATGGACACACTAGAATAGAGGAAAAAGTGAGAATGAAAAAGTACGCGTCGAAGATCGATCGAAAGTTCTTGGTACTTTTATCAGGGATTTTTGTTTTATTATTACAATATAAATGAAATCGATTTTATTTTTCTTTTCATTTGAGCACGATGTCTTTCTCTCCCTCTCCCCCTCCTCTCTCTCTCTCTCTCTCTCTCTCTCTCTCTCTCTCTCTCTCTCTCTCTCTCTCTCTCGATCCTCGGAAGGACCACGTTAGACCTCGATTTGCTACGGTTATTGCCCCTCTTGGATCGCGTGAGCATAATCGCTTCTTACTTACACCCCATTACTTCATTTTATTTTCATCGCTGCACCTAACGAGCAGTAGAACCGGAATCGGTGCTGCCCATCCACGATACGGGCAAAAGGCGGTCTCGGTAATTAGCTTTTGATAATTAGTTATTAGTCATTGATCACGTAAGAAGCATTCTGCCTTAGACGTACTTTGCGTTCTTAATGTGGATCTTTCGTTAACGAGTTTCACGAACGCTTTGAATTTTTGGTCGTTTTTACTTTCATAGACTCTATTATATAACGATCACTATTAATTATCTATTAGCGTTATAAGAAATAAATATAGGAATTTACTATTTTAGGCTGAAGTATGCAAATAATATTTTAGAATAAATTATTTTATAAAAATTTACGAATAAAAGGATAGTGCAATAGTAATTCCCGTTTAAAATAATGATAATTATGATGGATCTTAGTGCGAATAGAGAAAGTCGTGTAAAGACGAGTATTTCATGTTATTTGATCATAGATTATTAGAGATCATAGACTATTACAGATCTCGTTTCTTTCGAACGTTAGAGACTGATATCGTATAGAGTAGCGTCACTTCTTCGATAGAATAGATCATTTATCAGATCGATTTCTATAGATTGTAAAAAAGAAAGGTTTTTGCATAGAATAATGAAAGATCGTCGCCGGTAAATCAGTACAATAGAAGTTGTTTTATCTTATCATTCCTTTTATTGACTTCAATTGTTTTTCAAGTCGAATCAATTGTTTAGATTAGTAATCTATTTGAAATTTAATTATTTTAAATGTATTTTTGTAAATACGGTGATAAACATTTTTTCCTCTAGCTTGGGTAGAACATTATAAATACTTTATAAATACTTTATAAATATCTTTATAAATACTTTTAAAATACTTATGCTAGTATTTTATCTTATTATTGTCAAGTCAGATAATATCCATAAATAAATACAAGACGAGATATCATGCAAAATTTTACGATGTATCGTATGTGTTAGCTTCGTTATATTCGTCGTCGTCGTCGTCTACTCATGGCATTAAAAGAATTCGATCCACCGCAGGAATTCTTTTTATTCACGCGCGTTTCTCTCCATCATCGTCGGAAGAGAAGCTAAAGCAGTCCAGGCCGACGGATACAAAGGGGTCTGTAGGACCCCATAGATTCTTCTAGTTTACATTTTTCGTTTCTGTTACCACGTCGCTTGGCAGCGGACAGGATCTATTATGTCGATCCCTGAAATTTTTTTAACTCATTATGCTAGAATAGGATCCCTGTTTGAAATTTTTGTCGAAGGTCGTCACGCGAACAAGCCGATAGACTTTGAGATCGAATCGAATCCTCGATAAAATAAGATTGAAATTTTCTTTCTTTCTCGTTCGATCTAATCTTTTTGTAAAAAAAAAGAAAGGAGAAGAAAAAGAAAAATATAAACAAATCATGGATGACATTGTAAAAGTAATCAAGAAAAAAATGTCGTTGGAAAGTGAATGTCGTCGAATTTGTCTTCTAAGTCTACTCGTTATGAGAGGAAGGAGACATTTGGTATTCGTGCGCTGATTGTATTCGATTCGATATTCAGATACTATTTTCTAATTGTAAGAGGCGTTCGTGCACGTTCGACTATCCTTCACGGACTACGATTCGACAGGCATACATATTGTATACCGGTTTGAATCATTTAGATATCTTTTAGATTTCATTCCGTGTTATCAAGTCAAAAAAGACTTACAAGTTCCCAGGAGAATCCGCGACTTGTACATTCTCGGAACTCGACTATATTGCGGTAAATCTCGATCGCGAATTCCCCGAAAAAAATATCCAAATAAAGAATGCTGTGTATATATGGCTCTCGAGGTTCGTAGTTTTGCGATACGCAATAACTCACTTTCTACTTTGATCGAGCATCTTCCTTCAAGGTAGTATTCACACAACCTAGGTACATTGAATTTCGTTGTGCCTCACTTGTGGCTTTCACGAAAGGAACTCTCGTACATCTCCGCTAAGATCATTCCAGCGCCCCATAAGTGTTTCAACGCACATGAGAAATCCAATCCGTAAGAAAGTCCACGAAGAGAACGAGAAAGAAACGGACGACGACGATGAATACAAACGATCACTGATCTTGATCACTCGCTGTCACCAATACGATAAGACTCAACTCATCGACGGTGATTGACGCGGGCTCACTTTTGCATTCTCTGTTTATCGAAACTTTCACTAATTATTTCCCACGTTATTGCGGACTTACCTATCGAGGACGGTCGTGGAAATTCTTCGAAGGAGATTCTTACGAGATGCGGCGGTCATTCGAAGGTGCTACGTCTTCCTCTCTCACTCGAGGCACGATATCTTGAAATTTCGCGCGAAGATTGAACTTTTGAAGAATACTTTTGCGCGTATTGCCAATCAACTTACCCTATTTCTTACTTCTCTCTTTTTTTTTTCAAATAAGAAAGAAACGACTAAGTATATAAAGTGGCACGAACGACGGTGAGTGATTGTTGTTTCAAGGGGCCGACCGAAACACTCTCGCACCCTTCGGCGAATTGGTACGAGACAGAAGGCCTACTCACTAACGCTCTCTCTCTCCCCCCCTCTCTCTCTCTCTTTCTTTCTTTTTCTCTCTCACTCTTCCTCTCTCATGCACACACGCATTCTCTCTCTCTCTCTCTCTCTCTCTCTCTCTCTCTGTCTGTCTCTCTCTCTTTATTCTGTCTCCTCAAAATCACCGCGACACCGCACCGAACAGAAGTGAACTACTCGTGCGCCGCCGGTTCACGGTACCTTAAATACCTTGGCAGCCATGCCGCCACCGCCGCAGCCGCCACCACCGCCGCAGCCGTCGCCGCCGTTGAGAATCGTGCGGCCCCTACCTTCAAAGCCGCCCCACGTCGCATACCCGGATTGGCGGGGGAGCAGGAACGATGCTCGCTGTACTTGCCGGATACAGGAGAGCATCCTCCGCCACTTCTTCCCTCCCCTTCTGCCCCATCTGCCACCTCTTCCTCCTCCTCCTACTCATCCTCCTTCTCCTCCATTTCCAGCGTTTATTCGCCTCTCTCCTACTCCAGCATCGAGGTATAATGGCCTCTCGCTCTCTTTCTACGTGCTCCGCACGCACACACAACGGTGGCAGTTGCATGAAAAAAGGAGATGTCCCGATACTCGAGCAATTCTTTCCATTTCATTCCTATCTTTGTGCACGTTTGTAACCAAGTTCATAAGTTGATCTCCATCGATTTTGGTTATGTATCTTCTCATTTCCTCCTTTTGCTTCTCTTTGCGTGCATTTGGATATATCGTTGAATATCGGGTCAGTTTATATTTTGTAGATCGTGAATCGTAGGAGCTTTAATTTGATTATTGTAAAATTAGAAGAATAGAAGGAAAAGAAGAATGAAACAGAAAAATAAAAAGCGGAAAGTCATTTTACAAATATCATGATAAAGAGGAATGGCGCCAAGGGTTTACTTCTGTTTCTGCGCATGCGCGTTTTCACGAAACACGGACTCTCATTTGCACTTCGCGACCCGTTCTGTGTGAAGCGCCGCTCTGACGTAGTGTTGATTTTTAAAGACACACTGCTGTCCTCTTTCTCGGCAATATCACTCATCGCCCATAGAATTTCAAGCGCTCGCGGATGGCAGCGATGCGTTAATCGCGCGTTCCGCTCTTTTCTACGAGTGTGTCCCTGCAGGTTTACACACGTGCTTTCGAGTGGCTCGTGCATATTTACTCGAGTAGCATTTTCCTATGACTGTTCCTATGTTGCTTTTCATAATTAGCGACTGGTGTTCTACGCATGACAAAGAGGGACACCCTCCATTGAATGGTTAAAGTAAACGAGATCAAAGCTTTTCCCTCTGCCTCTCTCGTATGTATTATCTCCATGATGTCGAAGAACCCATCTTTTCCATTTTGAAAGATGCAAAAGATGTCAACAACGTACATACATACGAGTTCTATCTCGTCTTCAATTGCGTGTTCAGGAGGAAAAATTTCATATATTTTTTTCTCAAATTTTTTGTAGGTACATCATTATTCTATTTGCATACATACCTACATCCCGCTCATGAACATTTATCACGTGTATTTCGTCTAATAATCTCATCCATACCGATTACAACAGTGTTCGTTGAAATCGCACAGATTCCAAGAAGTACGCTTTGAAATTGTGTTAAGGTTTATCCGGGATTTTGTATCCGAACGTAAACCGTAAGGATTGGTCAATGCTATTGGAAATTCAGCTTGCTCACTCACTATCAGCCGGCCTATTTGGGAACGGCCGAGAGAATGAACATTCAAAATTATACGCGACTTTTATTCCAAGAACATCGATTCAAAAAAACAGATTTTTCCTTAATTATTTCTCTATTTCATTTTTTTCTCTCTTTCTTTTAATATTTCGTGAATTTTTCGTAAATTGTATCATTTATCTGAAGTTGTATCATCCATTTCTTAGAAACGTCGTCGTACAAGTTTATATTTACATTTGTTTTCTTTCGAATTTACGTTACTTTAGAATTGGTAATTAAAGATCATTTAATTAAAAGATCATTAATTTCATCGGTCGGCTAATGACTTATATACTTAAAATCTCAATATTTTCTTTTTTCATATCGTTACTTAGCATGATTGAAAATACGACGTTCAATCAATAAGAATTTTAATTATGTCGAGATCATACTAGTAACGGGGCGGCCCCATATTTGATTAACTGTTTGTTCCGTCCTTCGCTCAACTTGCCTTCCCACATCCCTATTCCTCTTTTTCTTTTTCTTGTATGCATACAAACATCAAAATAAACACATCGATCTAGAAGATAAGCATTTTGCGATTCAAATGACACTCGAATAGAACCAACACGTTTTCGATAATAAGCGTGATTACTTAACGTCGTATCATTCAGAAGCTCTAAATTTCGAAATAGCTGAACTCGAAATGCATGGTCGAACGTTTGGCACCCATCACTAATTTGAGTTTTCTTTATTCAAAACATCAATTGCAGAACTCTTTTTTTTTCTTTTTCCTTTTTTGTAAAATACACTTGAATTAAATTTCTAAAGCTAATATGGAAGAGAAATAAAAACTACAAGATTTTTTTGCACCAGAAGAAAATGCTATGCTTAGAACTTTCGCATTTACGCAGATGAAATAAAGATACAATGGAATATTTATAAGTGCGGATTAATAACGCTGATAATAATTAGGAACGTGAACACGCTTTTTGCTTTAACTGACGGTAGAGAATGAATAAACAAAGAAGAAACGCGTAGTAACGTCGTTTCCAGGCAGCCTTGCTCATCAGAACAGAAGGGGAATTCGGTTCAGCGAACCGAACTTGTCTCGATTCGTAACTCTCGAGTTTCCATATCTACCCACGTTTCTCCTCGCTCGAGAGAAATCGTTACCACTGACACTGACATAATATGGTTATTCGAGAAAGACAGTCTCCATCTTCGACGGTCACAGTCACGACAAGACAGTGAAATTGCTCGAATGATGTAATATCTCTTGCATAAGAGCCATATACGTGAGAAAGAAAGAGAAAGAAGAAAAGAACGATGGAAAGTGAAATGTGAGTGAGAAAAGGAGATAGAGTCGTTGTCGAGCAGACAGTGAACTTGACCTGAATCTTCTAGTAGCGAGAAAGAATCATCGTTGGAGTCTCTTGTGTTTAAAGAGCAAAGAGATAGAGTAAGACGGAGAAGAGGAAATTACTTTCAATTTCGAGCTCTCTTAGATTGGTTACACTTTCTCTATCATCTTCCTCTTCTTTTCTCAGCTTCCTCTTTTCTTTTTCATTTAGATCTTTTTCGTTCGTTCACATGGGTAAATCAACGACAGGATTTATTATTGCGATTGTATATACTGCAACGATCATGTCTTATTTATAACGGCGTTTCTTTGAACTTTGTCTCATATGTGATATAACTGACATCTTGTCTCCATCCAAATTTGTTGCTTGGCCGATTGACGATTTTGTAGTGTTCATAAGATAATAGGTCATTCGGAGGAACTTTATGGGTCTCTCTACTCTTCTGGTTTTTATAATTTTGTTTTTTTATTAATATTATAAGGAGATTATGTGACTCGATGTACGATCGAAATATTTCAATTTTGTTTCATGTAATCGTCTTCTGTAAGGGTGTTCTAATCGTTTCCTAGTTATATTTTGTACTTAAGACGTATATACGTCCAATCAATACGTTATATATGAGAATCATGTAGACGCATATGCGCATATAAATATGTTTGTGGATTCCGTGAATGCTTTCGAGCTGTTATGATTATATATTTCTATCAGAACGTGATCTGCTTATTTTGCTCTTGCTAGCAAAATATACCAATTTTATTTGAATCGTTAGCAGATTAGTTGATCAGGAGGCCCTGCTTGATGTTTTTCCCATATGTTACCTTTTTCGACTTTAGTCACGATCGTCGAATGAATTTGACAGAGTTAACAGTTGTCATAGGAGAATTTCTAACAAAGGATCGTATTCATGACAGTAGGATTAATAGGTCGGTTCCTCACAAATAGGATAGATCGTAGTATTTCAACCCTCGACTTTAGTCTCTTTCTATATTTGTTGCATGCGATGGAACGAGACAACGTCCTTTCTACGATAAAGATATTTATCTTGCCGGCTCTCAGACGAGTAGAAGACTCAATAGATTTAGATGCAATTTATCGAGTCGTCTCTCGTCTATCTGGACCGTTTGTACTATCAGTTGGCATTAGGCGCGTTTGGAAACGAGTTAGGTTCGACTGTATCACGGGTTATGCTCAATTGCTTGGATGTAACGTTTAAATTCGAGGTGATTGCAAGAACCGAGTTACGCTTCATCTTTGCTGAATGTTGTACGACGATAAAATCTTTGTTGTTTAAGTAACCGATCAACTGGACAAATAAACAAACAAAGCATGTTTTATAATAGCGCTCAATTCGAACTATGGTATTCATATTGATCGAGATGTTTGAAATTCAGATCAGATTATTTTTTGTCGTATGTTATATATCGATATAACATAAAAACAAATCAAATTACATCTTAAGAACTGATCGTTCATCAGTAGAAAATAATATTAGGCCTTATATGGAACCTTCTCTTCTTTGTCGAACGATGTTGGTCGCTTGGACGAAAACAATTTTGTCGCACTGCGACATCTATCGAGGACGAAGACGTTAAGTCGAGTTTGAGTGACTTCGAAAATTTTTTCAGTAGCTAGTTTAGCTTTTTTAGGTAAAGCAGTAGCTTTAATTCGATCGATTCCATCAAGATTAAAAAGTAATAGATTCGTTCGGATAACCCGTACAATTTGTCATTATCTGCTCCTCCTTTTTTTTCGTAAAACTCCTTATTCATTATTTAAACGTAACACTTTTCTCGTAAATTAAGACAGTTGCGAGAAGCTCGTATCGTTGCACAGGCAAATGGAGATATTATGCAGACCTCCTGGTTCGAACGATATCAACCTCGTGAAAAATACTCTCGAGTGTGATAGAGAGCAAGAGGAGAGAGAGTGAGCTCTCGATCGTCCGGTTTTCCGGTACTCGCCCGTATCTCGTGCTAAACTACGCGAAATATGTACGGCAGAAAAGGTATGTACGCGCACGCGCACACACATATGTGTTGATCGACCGTAAATATTTATCTTTATGTACTCCCGCGAATCCGATTTTTAATCCCGTATGTATGTATTTGTCGTACTTATACATATTTGTCTGTTTATATAAATATCCACGATCTTAAACTTATGCGATCTTTCGTGATAGCACAAGATAATACGATAAACGAAGAATTAGAGTTATCGATATTCCGGGTGCTTCGATATACTTTCTATTTGCCTTGAAAAAATTTCATTGGGTTTCTTTACCATCGAGAGATAGTGTACTATTTGAATTTTCCGAATCTTCGAGGTCCTAAGGTTTCGTTAAGGAACAGCAATTGCAGTTCTTAATCCCTTTGATTAGCAATTTACGATAACGATTTTTATCTCCTTAGACGTTTTTATCTTACTTTCTTCTCATGGAACGTTTCTTATGACAAACTCCGTGAGGCTTTTTTTTTACTTTATATAGAGATCGGTGTTCTTGTTCTCATATATGTATGTATGCACTCGTATGTATATAGAAAGAGAAAGGTCGCAGTAAGTTGAATCATCTTATGTTTTTTCATTCATTGTATACTTTACATCTCATTTATGGCTTTAATGATATATATACAGTTTGATGTATTCTGATCGCATGAAGAATAAGGATGCTGGCTAATTACTATGAGTAGGTGAACGATCTATCCGACGTATCAACTTTCTTTGTTTGCTATAAACTCCGAAACATTTTGCTTGATTTCCTGCTAGACGATAGAAACGACATCGACAATACCTCGATCTCTTCCCCAGTCGTAAAACGGCTTTTTCACCAAAGAGGGTAAATTCTGTGAGATAGTTCTCGCTGAAGGGGGAACGAAGGAAATCAATAGCGTTGCTAGGGTTGCTACGGAGCAGAGAGAGAGAGAGGGAGAGAGAGAGAGAGAGAGAGAGAGAGAGAGAGAGAGAGAATAACGTTTGTTGCACTAGAGAGACTCCGTAAGTATATATATATATATATATATATATATATATATATATATATATATATGCATATACATATACACGAACACACACACAGTACACAAAAGGACAAAGCAATATAGATATATCTAGCAGTAAGATCAAGGAAGTATAAGAGAGAGAGAGAAGGAGATAGTAAGAGTATGGACGTGATGCTAGGCCAAGTTTTAGGGATCCGAGTGTTCGTAGAAATCTTTAAACAAAATCAGGAATACATTCTTCTTAAATTTCTATTAGAGAAATTTCATTAGTCGGAGTATGCACCGTTGACAGGGTGCCATTCGGAAACTAAACAGATAGTATGAATTACATCCACGTCTCGTTTGATATTCAATAAATATTTTAAACGTCGAATTAAATGTTTAATATCCCTGTTTTTCCATAACTTTGTACTTCATTTAGAGATAAAAAGTAGAATTTGATACTCGGAAAAACACAGAAAGTTAAAAGTCAATGTGCGCTATGTATTTTTATGAAACATGTCATTTGGATTCTTATTTTTCAAATTCCGTTGCAAACATATCTCGTTCATATGACACTCAAAGTGTTACAATTTTATAAATGTTATTCATTACAATCAGTCGTAAAGATTTGATTTAAAGCAATAATTTCTTGCTTTTGAACATCAGAGTGCACGTTGAACTTTATCACAGAGTTCTTCTTTATAAGGTACGATCAATTATAACAATAAAGAGCGATTTGATACTGCGATTATTCTCGTCATTGAAAATATCGTAATTTACACGCTTTTGCCTGTCTCCTTCGTGATGTTTCCCATTTTTCACATATCCACAAGCGAAAAAGCATTCCCGAATGACAAACTGCTTTAATCTCAAAGTTGTAAATATAGTAGTTGCCTTATATATTACGTAGGCGAGGGTTCTTTGAAAAAAGCACGAGCAATGTAGAACAATCATCGATGTTTGATGACGTTGATTTTTTATGATCTTACTCATTGAGAGAATTTATCATTAAAAAATACGTTCCATTATCTCATGGCACCTATCTTTCTTCTCTATCACTATTTTTTTCATTTCATATATTTTTGTATATTTTTTTTTGGAAAGACGTAATATCGATATCGAATTAATGCAAACGTTCTTTTATCAACTGCCTTTTACGTGACTTATTATTATATATAAATATGATTAATCCTCATAAACGCACTTTTCGTTTCTTGCTCGATATTTTATAAATAGCAATCTCGTCTATGAAAGAACGATGACATTTCATGGTTTTATCTTTCATACGAAGAATTTAATCCTCACGTAATGTTTGATTCATAATTGTGAATATTGACAAAATGAATACAGAGAAAATAAAAAGGGAAGAAATGATTTTGTTCAGAATCTATTATATAGTGTAGGGTCGATCCCATTTGGGTTTGCAGCTGTCTCATCGACCAATTGTTTCGATTAATCCACAGAGGAAGAATCACAAAAGGTGACGCATCGGGCTTAGGTATCGAGGGATAGAGCATATGTTGTACTGAAGGAAAAAAAAGACGAAAAAAGAGCAATTATTCAAAAATCCTGGATTTAGGGTTCAGGAGAGAGAGAAGGAAAAAATGGATTTAGAACTGGATAGAGAGGAGAATACATTCTGCGTGAGTGAGAAGGAAAAGTTTTACCGAACGTATGACCGAGAGTTTATAATTCGATTCAGTGAAATTTTCCTGACTGGCACCCTGACTCCTTGACTGACAGATTTTTAGAGGTGGATGTTATGTCACCTAGGTCCCAGATATTATGCTCACTAATTTAGTCGATTTTTTCTCTTTTCCCATCCATCTTTCTCTCTCTCTCTCTCTCTTTGTACATTTTCTCATTTTAGTAAATCGTTAAGCAGTACCCCGCTATTGCGATATTCCACTTTTAGTAACGAACGATATTCGTATCCTAAGCCAATTAGCGAGTTTTGTAATGAACTCGTTAAACACGAACACCTTTAAAGATATCGCTTATATAGAAGTGAATATCTCCACTTCTAATAAAGTAGGTATTTGTGGGAAGGTTGACTTAAAGGCCTGTGGTTCAAAGCAATTGCTTGGAAAGCGAAAGACCTGGATTTGAATTTTTTTGCAGATTAACTAAGATACGAATTTTTTTCACGTATCGTACATTTAGTTGATTCCTTCTCTTTTCTACGTGATAAGTGTTCTATTAAATTTTCTAACACTTTTTAATACTTTTATACTTTTTTAATACTTTAAATACGTTTTCTTGAGCTTTTTGAGAAGAAAAAGAAAGAAGAAACAGGATGAAGAAATGGAATATCTGTGCAGAACTTTGAATGCCAAGCATAAATTGTTACGAACGCTTGTTATAGATATTCCGAACGAAACGTATTTGAAAGAATGTATATTCACTTGGACTTGATGATATTGAGTTTGGATTGACAACCGACTTTTATTTCGACGTTTACGAGGAAATTACGTTAGAGTTTTATTTCGATGTTTACGAGGAAATTACATGACGACTCGTGATAATTTCATTTTATATTACAGTCTTGGCATAAAGAGAAATTCTATGAGAGAGAAAGAGAGAGAAAGTTCATTCATCATGGTTTCTTCTCATCTCATAATGTATCATACCATCTTACTATTATGTGCTTTCACCTTAAATCAATACGCAATGTATAAATATTTAATCAGTATGATCATGAATTTCAAAGATTACGAGTTTTTCTAGCTAGGAAAACGTCGAACAATTAACGTTTACTAAATTTCTATTTTCAAATTTTCATTTTGTCCTCATTTCTTAAGGATTCTTTTAATAGGCGTAAAGTGATCTTGCAAAATGCTTGATTTTCGATTTGATATTTCTTCGAAATATTGATAAATTTCATTCAGCGGGTATTTTCTGAACCAATTTTCTTCCTCGAATATTTATTCTTTCTTCGGAGAGTGATTTTATCTATAGGGGATAAGAGCGATCGAGGGTTAATTACTATTTTTAGCAAGGAGTAGTATGGGTTCGAAAAAGAGCGTAGGATCGAAGAAAATGGAAGGAGAGAAAATAGGAAAGAAGGACTTCATCTTTTGACATCAAGTGTATCCTTCAGAAGAAGATCTTGTATTTCTCTTCTATTTGTCCACATGGTCCGTAAATTCATTCGTTTCACGAATTTCTCGCGTTTTTCTCTCGAGACCTTATGCCGACATTCAAGCTTGCTATTTGATTTCCACCAGTTTCTATTCCGTTTATGTGCGGTCTTTGTATCAAATTCAACGTTTACAAAGGCTTGATTCGAAGGGAGTAATTACGGAGCATAACGAAGGATTAAGGAAAGAAAAGGAGGACGAAGAGAAAGGGAAGCTGAAATATAGGGGTGATATTCTTCATGATAGTTTCAAATTTGCTACTTACCTCGACTATATCTAATTCATACCTATTGCTTTTACTATTTGTACCGGCTAAACAATGATAATCTCTCTTTCTCTCTCTCGATTTCTGGTTCTTTTCTTTTTCCCACATTTGTTTTAAAGCAGATAAATTGAAATAACATGCTACACATCTAAAGCCGTAGTAGTTCTTGTAATTACACTATTGAATCCAAAAGAAAATCGCAAAATTTTTTCGAACCTTCCGAAATTATTAATTAATTTCTCCGAAAATGAATGCAGAGTAAATCTTAATGTGAATGCAAAGAAATGAAGATGGTTCGGAATAAATAATTCTACGATTTATCGCGAGACAATCGACCCGAGCTCATTTGTATCCAAATCTTTTTTCTAAATATTCTCCAACTTACTTAAAACATGTGTATTTTTTCGATAATGAAAGAATGAAAAGGAAATATTCGAAAAAATATTTAGTTGAATGAAGGTATTGAATATTTTTCTATTTAAAGAAATTAGATATTATTCGTTAATTTTAGAAAACATTAAAAATATTCGTGAATTTTTTAAAAATACTACAGTCACCATACTAAAGATAAATTTTTAAAAATTATAAAGAGAAATGCTAACGAAAAATATCTCTTTCAAATAATCTCTTCAATACGCGTTTGCAATTCATGTATATATAATAAATGAGTTAATTCATTTGATTTATTAATTTGTCAGATAACATGTTTTGATGAAAGGACGAAACGTTATTATGCGAATGAAAGAAGCAGATAAAAATTGTAAAATGTTAATACGCATCGGCTGAAACGATGACTGCGAATTGGCGATTAAGGCTGCATGCCTAAGATACGCAGCATTTCTAAGGTTACATGCACACTGTTGATCAGTCGCCAGTGACCATTAAATTCAAGGGAACATATGGAGCGTACTATGACCAACGAGTCGCCGGCGACCACGAAAACATGAAGCGATGCACGAAGGACACGTATGGTTATCAAGTTTGGTCGCTTGCCCTTTTGGTCGTACGTCGACCTGGTTGACGCTGGCAGTGCGGATGCAGCTTAACAACATAGTGCACGTATCGGGTCAATATGAATGATTCGCTATAATTATCGATGAGTCAAAGTGAAAAATCTATTTGTGATTTAATTAGCAATTCGCATTTGCAATTAGGAGATTGTTAATCGCGAGTCGCAGTTCGTTAAAGGATTCTCTCCTTTAATGAATCGTTCGTTACACGAGAATTCATTGCGGGATGTTCTACGTTTGAACATCATCTGGTGTCAAGGATGAATGATTCAAGCGAATCTAATACTTTTTTATAAAAATTCTTCGAATTTTCTACAAGCTCCTTTTATTTTATTTCAAAATCTTTGAATTTTTTTTATTATTAATAATGTTCTTTTCTTTTGGTTGAGGTCTATCTGAAATCCAAAATGAAAATTTTTAATTATTTATTTAAGCACCCGTACAATATTTTTTCTTTTTCCGAATTCCAGAATTTGTTATCCCAATTACTATACGACTTTTTACTGTGGTTTTGATCCCTAGTAAAAGTCGATCTTTCAAAACGACTATGAATAATTGAGAAATAGTAGATATTCCATTGTTCTTGACGCCATTAGTTACATTATCAGAAATGCTTGATTCACTTATTGTTATTTCGATATGGGATAATAGAGTAACGTGGAAGGGAATAAAGGGCAAAAAGAGAAAAACGGATGGTAGCTTAAAAAAAGGGTATTTCGTTTGAAATTTTGCTCAAGTACTAAATAAGTTGATCAATAGGTTTACGCATATCCATTGATTGCTGGTTTAATATTGTCCTATACAATTCTGATCCGTTGTCTTTTTTTGTTTTTTTTTCTCTTTCTTATTAATTCTCTTTCATGCGCTATCCAAATGCATTAGTATCTTTGTTGTTGGTTGAATATCGATTAACTAATGATTTTGAGCTCATAGATCTTCTTACGTGTCAACTGATTCTAGAAATACCATTCGCTCGTTAAATAAATTAAAACAAGACGGAACGGTTTGCAATGGTGCTTCGTTCGTATCATATCGACGATGGAAAGCACTTGTTTGACGCTCAATTCAACGAATTCGAGTACTGAAGCGTTAAGAATTATTATATCTCGTTCGATAAATCATTTTCCACAGATAAATGGATGGTTTTTAGCAGATCGAAATTACTAGCAAATAAATACGCAGTGAAGGTGAGAAATGCGATTTTATAATAAATATCTGTAATTTTCAGAGTTAATAACCTTCAAATTGACAGACCTCAGATGACAATTACGATACAATATGCAATTCTGCATTATTATGAACGCCTGGTTGGCTAGGAACGACTATAAAGGAAAGATATTATTAATTCTCGACCAGGACGATGCATTTTCATCGAAGCAATCGGAATTTCAAATATTTCTTTTGTCTTATCAATATTCGGCCAATTGATTTGTTCGATTTAGTCTACAAAATTCTTTACAACGAATTTGTATAGGATTTATGAAATTTGAATAGATTTATATCTAATATTTCTCCCTACGTTATGACCCTACGTAACTTTTGTAATCTTTGAGAATGAGCAAAAACGTAGGTATATCCATGTTAAAAACGTAACGTCATTGTATCCAAATTTTTATTCATTTCTTTGTCATAATACGATGACTAATTCATAAGTTTAAAGAAATTACTTGCTATTGTTTTAATCTGTGTAGCTAATGCCGCAACCTGATAAATTCTCATCATCCTGTAGGACATAGATCGTTCTCCGTTGCGTTAATGATTCGATGGATTTAGACGACTGTTAATTCTTTAAATAATCCTATCGTACAATCCAATAACGGAAAAATTGCCGTCGTGTTTCTTTACACTATTTGTTTTGCCAGAATGGAATATCCTTCTTCTTTGCCATTTATGGCAATGTGTTTCGATTGAAATGATAAATCGAAATCGTCTTTGTCGATCTAGATCTACAGGGAGAGAGCTAATATCGCGAGCTCAACGCAAGCTGTGCCTAATAATTATCTCTCGTTATTCATTAATATCTTTATAAGTTTGTAAAAGATGAAGAGAACAGAGAATGAAAAAAAGTGAAAATAGGAATAACGTGTAATAAAGATCATTTGAGTAAGTTCGTTCATGTCTAGTTTCATCGATCAGACTAGTGCAAAAGTTTGCGATAGAAGGAAGAAATGATCTCCGTGAAACAGAGAGAGAGAGAGGTAGAGAGAGAGAGAGAGAGAGAGAGAGAGAGAGAG